>NW_017673686.1:0-25354 GCF_001879085.1 Nicotiana attenuata
GCCTGAATTGTCCAAAGCAAGCGGCTTCTGGCTGACCGGAATATAAGCAGACTTACCCATGACTTGGCGACTCCTACTCATGCGTCGGCCACACATTGGCTTTACCCGGGTGGTATAAGATAGTAACATCATAATCCTTCAGCAACTTCCAACCTACCTATAATGCCTCAGATCAACTCCTTTTGCTTGAACAGTATCTTCGAAGACTCTTTGATACGGTGTACACCTCAACACGTACACGCATATAGGTAATCCGCCTCCAAATTTCAAAAGCATGAACTATGGCTCCACTCTCAGATTCATGAACCGGCATAAATTATCTTCCTGTGATTTCAACTGCCTCAGAAGCATAAGCAATGACTTGCATTGCATCAATACTGCACCAAGTCCAATACCGGCGAAGAATCACAATAAAACTGTATAAGGCCCTGAGCCTGTGGGGCAAACAATTATGCGGTGCCGTAAGTCAAAGCTGTCTTGAGTCTGAAAGCCGCCTCACATTCGTCTGACCATTCTAAACACTGGGCACCCTTCTGGGCTCAATCTGGGTCATCGGGCTGCTAAATGGATTGAAAACCCCTCACTGAAACGCGACGATAGTAGCCTGCTAAACCCAGAAACTCCGAATCTCTCAAGTAGCTGATGCCCTGGTGAGGCAGTTCTTTGACTGCTCTCAATCTTCTTTCGGGTCCACCTGAATACCCTCTGCTGATATCAACATGACAGAAATGCGAACGAAACTCAACTAGAACTCGCATGCTTCGAGAACTTAGCATAACAACTGACTATCCTTCAGAGTCTGAAGAACACCCTACAGGTGCTGCCTCGTGCTCCTCCTGGCTGCGGGAGTAACACAATATATCATCAAATAAAGACTATCACGAACATGTCCAAGTAAGGTCCCTGAACACACTCCCGGTTCGAATCAACTCCATAAAAGGCGGCTTGGGCAAATTGGTCCAACCCAAACGACATGACCAAAAAACTCATAATGCCCATACCGAGTGCGGAATGCCTGTCTTAGGGACATAGACGCCCTAATCCTCAAGGCTGATGGTTAGCCAGATCTCAAGTCCTCTATCTTGAAAACACCTTCGCGACGCCTGAAGCTGGTCAAACAATCATCAATCTCGGCAGTGGAATACTTGTTCTTTAATCGTCACTTTGTTCAATTGCCGGTAATTCAATGCACATCCTCTTCCGATCCATCCTTTTTCTTCCAAATAACACTGGCGCACCCCAAGGAGAAACACTAGGCATGGAGAAACCCTTCTCTAGCAACAGTTTGCAAACTGTCCTTTAAACTCTTTTCAACTCTGGCGGCGGCATGCGAACGGCGGAATAGAAATGGCTGCGTGGCCTGGGGCCAGTCAAATCAGAAATCAGTATCACTGTCGGGCGGTGCATACCCTGGCAGGTCATGAAAGGAAAAACCTCGGGGAACTCCCGAACAATAGGAACAGAGTCAATAGAAGGAATCCGTGCTGGAATCGCGAACATATGCCAGATAAGCCTAAACCAACCCCCTTCTCGACATGCGTCGAGCCTTCACATATGAAATAACACTGCGGTGGATGACTGGGATCGCCTCTCCACTCCAATCGGGGCCAATCTGCAAAGGCCAAGGATCACGGTCTTGGCGTGACAATCCAAGATAGCATGATAGCGGGACAACCAATCCATCCCTAATATAACGTCAAAAATCTACATGTCTAAAAGCAATAAATCAACACGGGTCTCAAGACCCTCGAACACTCCACACAGGAAGTGATGAACTCGGTCGACAACTTAGAATCAACCACCGTGTGTAGATACAATAAACAGGAAATACCAAGATCAATAGCATAACAGGTGGGTGCAAAATAGGACGACACATATGAATACGTAGATCCCAGGTCAAAGACTGAGGCATCCCTATCACAGAACGCAGAAATAGTACCTGTATAACAGCATCTGAACTGGAAGACTCAGCCCTGGCCTGGCTGGCAAGAAGAAATACCGGGGGCCTGGCCCCCAACCTCCCCGAACCATGTCTCTGGGGACGATATGCTACTGGCTGAACCCCTACTTTGCCGGTCCGAGCTGCCACCTACGTATGGTCTCTACCTCCACCTCTATGTCCCTACCCTCTCCTTAGCTGGCGACAAGCTGCACTGGTGCCTGAATTCTGGGGTGAGGACCCTGCTGCTCGAGAGCTACCCGAGGCTCGAGGGAAAAATCTGACAATGTGACTCGGGTCACCACAACCATAACAAAGCTCTCGGCTGCTGAGACTGCTGCCTCCGTCGACCTGAATATCCTCCCCGAACATCTGAAGTGGTGGTGCGCTGATGGGCTGCTGATCAGAAAAATGCTACTGAGACCACCACCCGCCTGAAGTACCATGAGAAACCTGGAGTGCTGACTGAAAGGGCCTCGGTGAATGGCCTCTACAATAAGAATCCCTACCCCAGACGACGTATCCACTGAACTCTACCAGAATTGACGAGGCCTCTTATCCGACACCTGACCACCTCCTCGTGCAAGAGCCATCTCCACTCTACGGGCCGCATTGGCCGCCTCCTGAAAAGAAATCTCACTACCAGCCTCCCATAGCCATCTGGAGACGGATCGACTGAATCAACCCATCAATAACCTCCGCACCCTCTCTCTCTCGTGGTGGGGAGTATAACAATAGCATGGCGTGCTAGATCAATGAAACCGAGTCTCATACTGTGTGACTGTCATAGAGCCCTGCTGGAGAACGCTCGAACTGCCTGCGAAGAGCTCTCGCTGAGTAACTGGGAGAAACTTCTCCAAAAACAATCTGCAAACTGATCCCATGTCAATGCTGGCGACCCTGCTGGTCTGGATAAACAATAGTCCTCACCCAAGTCTTGGGATCCTGCAAGCGAAAAGTGGCGAAATCGACCCCATGGTTCCACAATACCCATAGTCCTAAGGATCTCATAGCAGCTAAATAAGAAAGTCTTGTGGATCCTCTGAAGAAGTACCGCTGAATGTGGTGGTGAAGAGCTTGGAGAACCTATCAAGCCTCCACAAAGCATCTGAGGACATAGTCGCTCCATCGCCAGTCTGAGTCACAATACCCGGCTAAACTGCCACAGCCGGCTGAACCACTAGAACCTGAGCCTGGGGAGCTACCTGCTCCGGAGTACGTGTAGCAGTAGTCTGAACCCCTCCTCCAGCCTGAGAAGTGGCTGGTGCTACTGGAAGCAAACCCGCTCTAGTGACGCTCTCCACAAAGCTACCAATCTGACCAGAGCGTCCTGAAGAACTGGGTGGCTATGAACCCCTCTGGGACCTGAGCTGGGCCCACCGGAGCTGCTGGGGCTGGAGCCTCCTCATCATAATCAACATGAGGCTCCACCTCTGGGACTGCTGCTCGAGCTGAGTTCTACCCCGGCCTCGGCCTCTGGAACGGCCTCGGCCTCTGCCCTCGCAGGAGTTGCTGCTGGGGGCTCGGGCTGCTGCGCAGTAGAAGAGGAAAGCACGTGTTCTCGCCATCTGCGAAAGAACAGAGTAGAAATACAATCAGTATTTGAGAAACAGAATCGCACGATAGGAAAGAACAAAAGCGAAATTTTCCTAACTCCGTAGCCTCTGGGGATAAATACAGACGTCTCCGTACCGATCCCTCAGACTCTACCAAGTTTGTCCGTGAAGTAGCGACCTATGTAACCTAGAGCTCTGATACCAACTTGTCACGACCCGGATTTCCCACCATCGGGAGTCGTGATGGCGCCTACTAACGGAGCTAGGCAAGCTAGACATTTAAACATTTTTGGATAACAGCACAACAATAATAAAACAACGAGTCTTAAAATAAATGCGGAAGTCTTTTAAAACATAAATATCTGAAATCCCAAAATGCGGAAGTTTAATATTTCTCTACCCAAGACTGGAGTCGCTATCTCACGAACTACTAAAGAGTGCTACAAAACAAGTCTGAATAGAAGTTGCCTAAATGTCTGTCTCGGTACAATGAAAATAAACTGAAAACATAGAAAGGGACTCCAGCCTGCGAACGCCAGCTAGGCTACCTCGTAAGTCCCTGGACTGAAGTCAGCTCCCGATCAATATCCTACTGCAGTGGTCCAAAAGCTGCTCCGGTACCCGGGATCTGTGCAAAAAGAGCAGAGAAAGTGTAGCATCAGCATAACCGACCTCATGTGCTGGTAAGTGCCTGGCCTAACCACGGCGAAGTAGTGACGAGGCTAGACCGGACTACAAAACCAACCTGTACAGCTCTATATATATATATATATATATATATATAATATATTATATATATATATATTATATATATGTATATATATATATATGCAATAAAAGGAAGAACAAAGAAATTAAACAGTTAAGAGGGAGGGGAGCATGCTATGGGGGAAGTACAACCCGAATGTAAAGTCAGCAATTTAAGCAAGTAGCCGTACAATAACAATAATTAATGAAAGCAGGAAAACTTAACCATTTGCACGGCACCAACCTTCGTGCTTTTACTCTCACTCTCGCCAAAAGCAATCAAATAAAGCGCACGGCATCACCCTTCGTATTTTTCCTCACATAACTCTCACATCATGGCACGGAATGACCCTTCGTGCAAGTATTATCAAACCTGGCACGGAATAACCCTTCGTGCAAAGATAATCAAACATGGCACGGAATGACCCTTCGTGCAATATCACTCTTCCTCACCCAAACAGTAGTCACAACCAAACGGGCCGAGGGGATAACAAATAATAAGAAGTGTCCCGGCAAGGGAAATACACAACTAAACAGCCAAATCCCGGCAAGGGAGCAAGAACAATAACTTTCATATCCCGACAAGGGAGACAATCAATATACTCAAACCATCCCGGCAAGTGATTAATCACATTACTTTCTATTTCTTACTCAATAGTCTTACTATCGTTCGAGCCAACGCCCCAAAGAATTTACAATTCAGAATTAGTCCTCATACTCTTCACATTTCATAGAATTCATCAATTAACATGGAAGAGTCATAACAATATCAGGATAAGTACAAACAAGGACCCACGGTCATGCTAGACACCGGTGTATAGATACTCGTCACCATGCCTATACACCGTACTCGATCATTTAGATGTTAGCAAATAATAACACTCTAATCCTATTCCTTCAAGCCAAAGTTAGATCAAACACTTACCTCAAATGCTCCAAACTCGACTCAAGCCTCTAGTATCGCTTTACCCTTCGAATTCACCACCAAAGCGCTCGAATCTAGTCAAATTACTTGAGTGTATTAACAAATGCTAATTGAATCAGTTTGAATGCATGAATATGAATTTCCCAAAGTTTTACTCAAAAATTCCCAAAATTCCCCCGGGCCCACGTGGTCAAAACCCGAGGTTCGAACCAAAACCCGATTACCCATTCCCCCATGAACTCAGATATGTAAGTTATTTTGGAATCGGACCTCAAATTGAGGTCCAAAACCCCCAAATTTAGGAACCCTAGTTCTACCCTAAATTCCCAAATTTCCCCCATTAAAATCTTTGTTTTGAAGTTGAAATTATGATTAAGGATGTTAAGGAGTATAGAAAATCAGTTAGAAATCAATTACCAATCGTTTTGAAGAAGAAGAATCGTTTGGAAAATCGCCACTTATGTTTTGGGTTTTGAAAAAGTGAAAAAAAGATTGAAAATCCCGACTTTATATACTTTACTGAAGGCTGGCGCAGACCGCACAAAAATGCACTGCGGCCGCGCCGAGCAAGGGAAGAAAAATGACTCTCTGAACCTACCCAGCGCGGACCGCACTGATTTGGTGCGCGGCCGCGCTGGTCGACTTACCCCTTGGCCCTCTTAACCTAGCCATGCGGACCGCACAGAAATGCACTGCGGCCGTGCTGGGGGCCTGCAACACCTGGACCTGCAAATTTCAGATACTTTTAAGTCTAAGATCCTTTCGGGACCCACTCAAAACTCACCCGAGCCCTCGGGGCTCCAAACCAAACATGCACATAACTCCAAAAACATCCTACGGACTCATCCGTGCGATCAAATCGCAAAAACAACATCGAATTAGGCTTCAAGACCCATGATTTCCTTCCTATTTCCATGAAACATCAAATTTTACTGCTTCTAGCTCAAAACACGTCAAATGACGTCCAAATCTAACCAAACTTCACAGCAATTGCTTAACTCATATTTAAGACTTGTGCCGGGCGTCGGAACCAAAATACGAGCCCAACAGCACAGTCTTCTAAACAAATAACAATTTCCAATTCTTTAATTATTTTCTTAAAACAATTTCACACAAAAATTCATTCCTCGGACTCCGGACCTCGGAATTTGATTCCGGGCACACCCCCAAGTCTCATATTTTCCTACGGACCCTCCGGGACTGTCGAATCACGAGTCCGGGTCCGTTTGCCCAAAACGTTGACCCAAGTCAAACTTAATCAATTAAAATATCAAAATTATATTATTTTTTTCTCCAAATTCATATTTAAACGTTCCGGCTACGCGCCCAGACTGCGCACACAAACTCGAGGCAACCCCCAAGTGAGGTTTTCACGGCCTCAGAAATACAGAGTGAGTACGAATGCAGGTGATGACCCTTTGGGTCGTCACAATGTACATATCTATCTGTTTTGCATTCTTCTTCATGATGGTTATGTTGGAGTAGGTTTTTGTTGTTCGATGAAAGTGGCACTTACTATCAGAAGCAAAAAAGAATAAGATCAACTACTTGATTGGTTATGTTGGAGTAGGTTTCTGTTATTTTCTTGCACACCCTTTCGTAAATGACAAGCTTGTAAATTTTTTTCATGAGATGTGCCTATAGCGTTTTTCAAATAGAAAACGAACATCTGATTGATAACTGATTGGTTGACATCTTGTAATGATTTGTTAGGCAAAAGATCAAAAACATGTCATCACTTCTCGTCTTGAAGTCCTATAGGAAGAAAGACACTTCTTTGGTGTTGCATTTATATTTTTAATAAGGTATTATGCTGCTTAATTACTATTTCCTTCGAGTAATGGTGATATGAATGTCTCAGCTTGATAATAGGTTAGATTCATGTAGTTTGGTGACTATTTATGCCCCAACTTGACTATGCTTCACTGTTCTAGGATGGTTAAATGACGATTAATTGGCTCTAATTGTGAATTTCATGTTTTGTAGAAGCGAGTTGCGCTTATGAGGACTTAGGACAGTGTTTGAAGCTAAATAGAAGCAAGGGAAGCCCCTCGGGGCTGAGTACTGTGAAAGAAGAGAGCAAAGAAGAGCTAAAATGATGACCCAGCTTAGCGCGCCCACTAGCGCGACCGCGCTAGCCCAGGAACTCGAGACAGAATACTATGCTATATGTGCGGCCATTAGCGCGGGCACGAGCGCGACCGCGCTAGTCCAGTTCGGATTACATAATTTCAGGGGTAAACTTGGAAGTTCGGGGGTAATTCCACTTAACCTATAAGAGGTCCAGCTCGCCCAAAGAGACATTATCAAGGTTTTTACAATTGAGTTGAAGGCAAGAAGAGGCAAGAGGCAAGGAGGATAATTAGACATCAAGTTCTACCTTTCTTCCTTTTGTATTTATCATTTATGATGAATTTTGATGCTATGATGAACACGTTTATGAGTAGCTAAATATTTTGTTTAGGGTTTTGATGGAACCTGTTGAAGGATGAACTTCGTGTTATGATAATATAGTTTGCCCAGTTTAATCTCTATTTGTTCAACTACGTTCTTGTTGTAGTTAATTGATAGGATCTTTAATTAGCTATGCCTATTTAGTATATATTACTCGGGAGAGAGTGCATATTTAGGTAATTGTTGAACAACACCACTCCCAAAGTATATGAGGAATCAATAACCGAGGGATTAAAGGAGGGATTAGGGATAACAAAGCCTTGGGTGTGATCTAAAGTGAGCTGTGATAAAAGCCAGCTAGCGTAACTCGGGAGAGTGCGTCTAGTAAATTGTCGTAATTAGTGAGAGAAATTTACGATAGTAAGAGTGCTCATGATCGATAGAGATGATTATGCAAATTTATATGAAACATAACAGGAAGGGATTCCATCAATATGGGAAATCACAACCTTAGATCTTTCTCTTAATTGTTTACAACTCAATCGTAGTTAGGCTTTAGTTTACTTAATATAGTTCAGTTACAGTTATTAAAATATCACCAATTGTTATTCAAAATATTTGGGAAGTTGATTACGAAGAATTTAGTGAGTCTAACAAGAGTAATTGGTAGGTTAATTCCCTGTGGATTCGACTCTGGGCTAAATACTCAGATTATATTTGCAACGACAGCGTGTCCTTTTTATAAGGTATAGTTGGGCGTGATCAAATTTTGGCGCCGTTGCCGGGGAATTAACGGTGTTATCAATTACAGTTGAAAGAAATACAAAAAATTCTTAGTGTAGTCAGTTTTCTTTACTTTCAATCTATACATTGAAATTTTAACGTTTGTTGACTTGGTTGCACAGGTGCATGCCTAGAAACTCATCGAGAACTGGTGAAGTATTTGAAGCATTATCAGATCCCGAGAAAGTATTCAAGGCCTTGAATCGGGCCAACCGAAAAAGCAAACAACAACAATCAACTGAACAACTCGAACCAGACATGGGGGATAACGTGGTAGATCCGGCTGCGCAGGTAGTGGCACCTCTTGTGCCAGAGGCTCCTCTATATGACTGGGCGCAACCCACAGCTGAGAATTTGGCCACAGCAATATTAGTCCCGCAGATACAGGCCGAATCTTTTCAAATCACAAACAACATGCTGCACTTGTTGCAAAACAAGGGACTATTTTCGGGGTCATACATTGAAGATCCTCAACAGCACTTGAAGAATTTCCTGTCAATCTGCAAAACTCAAAGGCAACCCAATGTAACTCAGGAAGCAATAAAGCTGTTGTTGTTTCCATTCTCAGTGACAGGAGCTGCTCAGACTTGGCTAAACTCACTCCCCATTAACTCCATCACGACTTGGGAGGAGTTAGTCAAGCAATTTGTGAATAAGTTCCATCCACCCAACAAGACTGCTCAGCAAATTGATGAAATTTTGAGCTTCAAACAGAAATCAATGGAAACACTGCAAGAAACATGGGAACGATTCAAAGGGAATGTTGGTTATATGTCCGCACCATGGTATTCCAGAGCAGATGTTGGGGCAGCGATTTTACATGGGTCTGACAGATGGTGTGAAAGCTAATGTTGATGCTTCAGCTGGTGGAGCATTCTTGAGCAAAACATGGAGAGAAAGCCAGGTCCTGCTTGACAAGATGGCACAGAATTCGGGGTGGACAACCAGAAATGCACCTATCACTCCAGTAGTTCACTCAGTGCCCTTAGATCCATCCAACACTCTTGCTGAAAATATGGCCACATTAATGACACATATGAGTATACTCACCAAAAAGGTGGAAGAGTCAGGGCAGAAGCAGCAGGTACACATTGTAGATACTACCAATGGGGGCTTATGCACATCTTGCATTAGTCAGCCAATTGGTAACCAATGGAATGCAGAAAGTGATCATCATCATTACCCTGAGGACATGAATTATGTGTCTAACTATGGGGGCCAGAGACAGGGTGGTCAGAATTGGGGCCAATAGAATCAGCCATATAGACCAGTCCAGCCACAGCTCAACAATGGAAATATGGGAGGTATGCGACCTCACAATAATATGGTGCCTTACCAAAGGCCACAGGGATACAACAATCTAAATCAGCAGCAGGGTTATCATCCTCCTCAGCAGAACATGGTGGCAGATAGGAAGATGGGTTTGCTAGACTCGAGGCAATGATGCAGCAGGTTATTGGGTCAAATGCAAAAATGAGTGAAAGGGTAGATGTACATGAGTCAGCTATAAAGAATATTGAAGTGCAGATGGGTCAGATTTCGATGTCGTTGAATAATTGTCCTCATGGGACATTGCCTGCAGACACGCAGGTAAATCCAAAAGATCAGGGACCGAAGCAGTTGATGGCAGTGAGTCTACGAAATGGTAGAGACTTAGACTTGGAGCAAGAGAGGGCTCGAGAAAGCAAACAGGTTGAGACACTTGTACCATTGCCCATTGAGCTAGATGATACAACGAAACTGACAGAGGTAACATTACAACCTGCCCAGGAAGAACCCAACACACAGATTGAGGCTGAAAAAGAAGCTGAGGCAGCCCAGGAACCGGTAGTTGAGGTGGTGTCTGACAAAGAGAAAACACAAATCATTGGGAAGAAGAGACCTCCAGCACCATTCCCACAAAGGCTGGCCAAATACCAGAAAGAGGAACAATACAAGAAATTCTTGGAGATGCTGAAACAAATCCAGGTAAATATTCCATTGATTGATGCTTTGAAGGAGATGCCTGGTTATGCAAAAATGATGAAGGACTTGATGTCCCGAAAATTCTATTTCCAAGACTTGGCCACAGTGACTCTAACTCAGACTTGCAGTGCTGTGGTGACTAGACCAATTGCTGAGAAGTTGTTTGACCCAGGGAGTTTCACAATTCCCTGTACCATTGGTAACTTTTCTTTTGCCAAGGCACTTTGTGATTTGGGGGCTAGCATAAATCTTATGCCCCTGGCGATCTATAAGAGGTTGGGGATTGGAAGAGCTAGACCCACGTCTATGTTATTGCAGCTGGCTGACAGAACCGTGAAAAGACCCTCTGGTATCTTGGATGATGTGTTGATTCAGGTAGGGAAATTTGTGTTCCCTGCAGATTTTGTGATTCTGGATTGCAAGGTGGATGAAGAAATTCCCATAATTTTGGGAAGGCCGTTCTTGGCCACAGGGAGAGCTCTCATTGATTGTGAAACTGGGGAGCTCAAGATGAGGTTGAACGATGAAGAGATAACATTCAATATGCAGAAATCTATGAGGCGACCAAGCGAATTCACCAATTGCTCTCTTATTGATGCTGTGGATGTAATCGTAGAAGCAGATTATGAGACGTTGACTATTGAGGATCCTCTTGCTGCTTGTCTTGTAAATTTAGATGAGGTGAATGGGGAAGAATTGGCAGAATGGGTGCTGGCTTTAGAGGGTAGAGGATTTTGGGACAGAACACTTGAATTCGAGCCCTTGCATTTAGAAAACAGAGAAACTCCTCCAACCAAGCCATCCATAGAAGAACCACCAAAGCTGGAGTTGAAGCCACTGCCCGCCCATCTCAGGTATGAGTTCCTAGGACCTAACTCCACATTACCTGTTATTATCTCATCTAGTTTGTTAGATGTGCAGGCACAACAGCTTTTGCAGGTACTCAAGGAGTGCAAGACTGCCATTGGGTGGACCATGGCAGACATTAAGGGGATCAGCCCGGCATATTGCATGCATAAAATTCTGCTGGAAGAGGGGCACAAACCTTCCAGGGAGCACCAAAGAAGGCTGAACCCCAACATAAAGGAAGTGGTGAAGAAAGAGGTGATTAAGTGGTTGGATGCGGGAATCATTTTCCCCATCTCTGACAGCAACTGGGTTAGCCCGGTGCAATGTGTTCCTAAGAAGGGTGGTATGACGGTGGTCAAATGATAATAATGAGATGATCTCTACAAGAACCGTAACAGGCTGGAGAATTTGTATGGACTACAAAAAATTAAATCTGGCCACCTTGAAAGACCACTTCCCACTTCCCGTCATTGATCAGATGCTTGACAAACTGGCAGGGAGGTCCCACTTCTATTTTCTGGATGGGTACTCAGGGTACAATCAAATCTCCATTGCACCAGAGGACAGAGAGAAGACCTCCTTCACATGCCCATATGGAATTTATGCTTTTCGGAGGATGCCCTTTGGCCTATGCAATTCATCCGCCACATTCCAAAGGTGCATGATGGACATATTCACTGACATGGTCGAAGACATAATGGAGGTGTTGATGGATAATTTCTCAGTGGTGGGAAACTCATTCGATGAGTGCCTTATAAATCTGAACCGAGTGTTGAAAAGATGTATTGAGACTAACCTGGTACTTAATTGGGGAAAGTGCCATTTCATGGTACAAGAGGGTATAGTCTTGGGACACCGGGTATCAAGAAAGGGAATCGAGGTGTATCGTGATAAAGTTGACGTGATAGCAAAGCTGCCACCCCCACTGCAGTCAAGGCAATCAGGAGCTTCCTCGAGCATGCCGGTTTTTACCGGAGATTCATAAAAGACTTCTCAAAAATTACCAACCCTCTCTGTAAGTTATTAGAAAAAGATCACCCTTTCTTGTTTTCTGATGATTGTAGGGTAGCATTCGAGGAGTTGAAAAAGAGGCTAGTCACGGCACCCATCATTGTTGCCCCCGACTGTGAGAAACCATTCAAACTCATGTGTGACGCCAGTGACTAGGCAGTGGGGACAGTGCTGGGACAGCGGAAAGACAAGCTAATGCACCCAATTTACTATGCCAGTAGAACGTTGAGTGGAGCTCAGCTGTACTACACCGTGACTGAAAAGGAGATGCTGGCAGTGGTGTTTGCATTCGACAAGTTTAGGTCATACCTGATCGGCTCTAAGGTAATTGTATATACTGATCATGCAGCTCTCAGGTACTTGATTGAGAAGAAGGAGTCCAAACCGCACCTGATTCCTTGGGTGCTGTTACTACAAGAGTTCGACCTGGAGATTCATGACCGTCAAGGCACAGAAAACCAAGTCGCTGATCATCTATCGCGACTTGAAGGAGCTGAAAATGCAGTTGAGGTAGAGGATATTCTGGAAACCTTTCCAGATGAGCAACTACTCGCCACAAGCCTTGAGGAAGTGCCATGGTATGCAGACTTTGCAAATTACCTGGCAAGCGGTATAGTTCCTTATGACCTTTCCTCTGTGCAAAAGAAAAAGTTTTATCGTGACTGCCGCATATATTACTGGGATGAACCTTATCCGTGTAGAATATGTGTTGATAATATGATCCGGAGGTGTCCCCGAGATAGAACAATATTCTGTTTTGCAGGCATGTCACGCATCGGCATATGGCGGACATTTTGGAGGAGTCAGGATGGCAGCAAAAGTGCTAGAATCCGGGTTCTACGGGCCAACAGTGTTTAAGGATGCACATCAATGGGTGAAGGGCTGTGATGAATGTCAGCGAACTGGGAACATTTCCCGTCACCATGAGATGCCCATGAACCCAATTCAAGAGGTTGAAGTGTTCGATGTATGGGGGATAGACTTCATGGGTCCTTCGTCAGATCCTTTGGCAATAAGTATATACTTGTTGCTGTGGATTACGTGTCCAAATGGGTGGAAGCTGTAGCACTCCCCACCAATGATGCAAGAGTGGTGTGGGGTTTTTGAAGAGAATATATTCACCCGTTTCGGGACCCCGAGAGCTATTATCACTGATGGAGGCACTCCTTTCTGCAATCGTGCCTTCGAGAAATTGCAAGCAAAGTCGATGTGCACCGCAAGGTGGGCAACACCAGTATCATCCNTAAGACACCAATTGGTATGTCGCCATATAAGTTGGTGTTCGGGAAGGCCTGCCACTTGCCTGTGGAACTAGAACATAGAGCTTGGTGGGCAATGAAATAGGTGAATCTGGACATTGAGGCTTCGGGAACCACTAGAGTCACAGAATTGCATGAGCTAGACGAATTCCGATATCTTGCTTTCGAGAGCACGAGGTTATATAAGGAGAGAATGAAGAGGTTGCACGACAAGAACATTGTGGAGAGAAATTTCAAGCCTGGAGACATGGTGCTGCTTTATAACTCAAGATTAAGGCTATTTCCGGGTAAACTCAGGTCACGATGGTCTGGACCATTTCGGGTGGTCGAAGTGCTTCCTTCAGGTGCCATAAAAATTGCTTCAGAGAAAGACTCTCATACATTTAGAGTCAAAGGGCAGAGATTGAAACCATATGTGGGCATGGATGAACCCAAGGAAGTATCAGTTATCCATCTGACTGAACCTCAGAGGTCGAGCGAGCCTTAAATGCGATCTGCGTCGTGTTGCGATGTTAAATCAGGCGCTGCATGGGAGGCAACCCATTAATTTGTTGTAAATGTCGTGCCACGACATTAACTAAGGCGCTGGTTGGGAGGCAACCCAATGATAGTTAGTAGTTGTTAATTTTGATTTGGTAAGTACTAACCAATGCAGGTAAGCTTGGGCAGGTGATAAGTCCATCGGACGCAGAAAGAACATGTGAAAAAAATGGAAAATTTTCGTGCCTAGGAGCGCACCCGCGCTACCCACCACGCTACAGGCCGCGCATATGGGCAAACATTCTGCCTCAGCATCTCAACGACTAGCGCGACCGCGCTAGTGACCGCGCTAGAAGCGCGACCGCGCATATGGCCAAGTACACTGTCTGCACTAGCGCGTCCGCGCTCGTACCGCACTACAACCGCGCTAGTAACGGCCACCTGACGCTTTATTTAACTTAATAATTTTTATTTTTATTTTTTTACTTTGTAAGTTAGTTGTTAGTGTTTATTTCACCCCCCCCCCCCCAAGTATTCCCTTCTCTCTTCTTCATTCCCAATTTCCCAATTCCCCAACGCAAACCCCCAGCCCTAAGTCCCTTCCTCTTCAAAATCCCCTTCTTCTCCAAATTTCCCCCTTCTCCATTCCCTCTTCTCCATTCCCAAATTCCCTAAGGCTCAAGCCCAACCCTCCACTACTCTTCTTCACTTCTCCCCACATTCTCTCACTACAAGTATTGTTTCTTGTTGCCATTTTTACTTTCTTTTTGTACAGATTTTCGTTTTATTTTTTTAATTATGTAGTAGATTTTTCTTTTCTTTTCTTAGTAGAAATTTGTAGTATTTGTGTAGTGTTTGTGGGTGGTGAGGCTGGTGGCATTGTCTCTTAACTTAGTAGGTAATTTTGGGGAAATTGTGGTGGAATGTTTGAATTGGGGTGTGGGTCTATATTGCCCACAAGGTGTTTGTTTAAATGCCACAATGAGTGTAAATGAGTAATTGTGACCAATTGTGCGTGTGAAGTCTGAGTAACCGCATTGAGTCACATTTTTTTTGGGTTGTGCTAATGTTATTCCTTTTCCAGGTACTATGGCTCCATCTAGGAAACACCGCACCACAGGTGCTTCTTCCAGCGGTCAAGCTGGATCGTCCAGGGCGCGCGGGTCAGCTCCTGCTCGTCCCTTTGATAGTAGCAGGTTCGTCTCTGCCAAGGGTCAGGACCGCTTTGCGGAAAAGACCCCTAACAAACCCATTCCGGAGAGGGGCATAGATATAGGGTCGCTCCAGCTGGGCTGCCCTAACTTGTATCATGAGCTGGTCAGGCGAGGGTTACAAATCTTCTTTGAAGAGCCGGACGAGGGGAATTTGATCGTTGTCCGTGAATTCTACGCCAACGTAAAAGAACGTGTGGATGGCGTAGTAACTGTGCGCAGAAAGCCTATGGATGCCTCTGTGGAGACTATTCGGAGGATATACCAACTGCCCGCACCGGTGGATGAGTATGAAGGCTATTATGAAATGTATGGGAGGAAACACACCCAGTGGGAGATGTTCTTTGAAACCATTTGTGTACCCGGTAAGGAAATTGTATGGATGAAGTATGGGAAGAAGTTTCATTCCTCGGCGCTCACTTTCAAAGAGAAATGTTGGTTGTATGTCATCAACAACCGCCTGATCCCGTCCTCCAACACCACGGAGGTGAATTCTCCTCGAGCTGCTCTTATTTGGTGCTTTGTAAATGGTCACAACTTTGATATGGCCAAGCTGATTCATGAGGAGATGTTCATCCGTTGTCCGGTGAAAAGGTACGGGTTCTTCTTCCCCTCCTTAGTTACTAGACTGTGCCGGGCAGCTCGGGTGCCGGAAAATCTGAATGTGGATGGGATAGTGCCAAAAGACTCCAAGTTTCGAGCTGATAAGGTAACCAGTGGGAAGGAGCCGGTGGCAGCGGGTGGCGATTATAGTGGTGAATCTGATGACTCTGAGGAACCGGAAGTTGAGCAGGAGGATGTGAGGGCCGAATCACCGGCCCATGAGCAAATTGCTGAGGCTGCCACCATCTGGGGCTGCTCGGGTGACCCAATTCACAACTTTGGAGCGGGAGGTGGCCGGATTGCGTACCTCGGTCGCTGACTTAGGTACACGTGTTGACGCGGTGGCTGTCCAGCAGGTGAAATCGGAGAAGAAAGTATTGGGCTGGAACCCAGACACGGTCTCCGACCAAGAGTGATCATTCAGGGAAGTTCCTTTACCTCACTGTTCTTTATTTTGTATGCCATGAGGACATGTCTTCCTTTTAAGTGTGGGGTGGGGGATACTTCAATGTATGTGTGTATATGTAACAACTTGACTGTTTGATGTTTTCTTTGTTTTTCTTGATCGTTTTGGTGGTTTTGAGTAATAGTCAAATTAGGTAAGTTCAAAGTAGGTAAGTTGACTAGTCCCGATGACGGATCTCTTTCGACGGGGTTCTTGAGGGTCTAAGTCGACGTGAAAATCTGAAGAAAAAAAAACAGAAATATGTTGGACTCTTCCTGATGACGGATCTTCTGGACTGTTTTCTTGAGGGAAGTAAGTCTAAAGAAAATACCAAAAAGATTTTTTTGGTTTTGTTTTAGGTAGTTTAGTAACTCGCCCTTAGTTTTTCTTTGGGCCACGGTTCTTTTTCAAGGGTTTTGCTTGAACCGGGTGTAGTTAGTTTTTATTTATTTATTTTCTAGTTTTTAGTTAGTACTGATGGGCTATGAGCTGAAATAGAAAGAGAAATCCTTGGCGTTGATACACCTGAACACAGTAGACACTAGAGTGTAACGCTTAGTCTCGGTGGTTGATTCTTGCTAGAGTGCCTTAAATTGTATGTTTGTAACTGACTTGAGTACTCAAGCGAGAGTGTCTTGATAAGCCAATATGGAGTGAGTCATGTGCCATGTGTGTGTGAGTTGTACTGTATTCTATGCTCAGCATTTGATGCTTAGAACTTGCCCCGTGTGTTTGCAAAGCGAAATAGCAGCTTTATTCAGTCTTAGAAGTGATATAGGCATTTCTTTGTTAAGCCAGATATATAAAGTAGAGCCACCTAAAGGCAATACATCGTAGGTAACCCCGTTGAGCCTATAAGCCTGTTTCGTTGGCAACCACATTACAAACCTTACCCAATTGTTTGAACGGCCCATCTGTTTGAATCCCTTTACCTCCCATGAGCACTTGAATGGTTATGAAATATGCAAAAGTTAAAGTGTGGGGTGGTGGTTTGGTTTTGGAGTGGAACCAATGAAATAGAGAAAAATGTGCAGTATTTTGAAATATAAAAGAATAAGCACCACAGGAAAAAAAAGAGGATAAGTAAGTGTAGTACTTGATAAGTGGTGGCTTGATACAATTGCACCTACTGGAGTTTGGGCTATTATAAATAGAAGTGTGGTGGAATGTCGGGATTGACATAAGTATGGTTTTAAAAGCGAATGTAATTGTATTAAAAGTGCGTAGGGAGGTTAGTCACTATATCCAAATATATCCTACCCGTCCCTTAGCCTACATTACAACCAAATGAAGTCCTAATTGATCGTAGACTGAATGGGCTCGTTTTATAGAGTAGTACACTACGGGCAAACCTATGGTGCATCTGTGTGGCATATGAATTTTCTTTCTGAGAGTGAGCGAAGTTCCTAAGTGTTCTTAATATTATTATTTGTGGAACTACTCTCTGGTGTGATGTGAGGGCATGTGATTCACGAAGGTAAGGTAAGTCTTGACCTCTGTATAGAGTAACTTGAGTAAGTATGAATATTGCACGGCACGTGAGAGTCGACTCTTGAGGCAAAGATTGTCCACTACTAGACGTAGATTTGTTCTTGGTGTGATACGTTAGGGGAAAAGCTTAGTGAAGGAACCTTTAGAGAGTAGAGTGGATTGCTCGAGGACTAGCAATGATTTAAGTGTGGGGTGTTGATAATAGGCTAGATTCATGTAGTTTGGCGACTATTTATGCCCCAACTTGACTATGCTCCACTGTTCTAGGATGGTTAAATGACGATTAATTGGCTCTAATTGTGAATTTCATGTTTTGCAGGAGCAAGTTGCGCTTATGAGGACTTAGGACAGTGTTTGAAGCTAAATTGAAAGAAGGGAAGCCCCTCGGAGCTGAGTACTGTGAAACAAGAGAGCAAAGAAGAGCTAAAATGATGACCCAGCTTAGCGCGGCCATTAGCGCGCCCACTAGCGCGACCACGCTAGCCAGGAACTCGAGATAGAATACTACGCTATATGTGCAGCCATTAGCGCGGGCACGAGTGTATGTGTGTATATGTAACAACTTGACTGTTTGATGTTTTCTTTGTTTTTCTTGATCATTTTTGGTGGTTTTAAGTAATAGTCAAATTAGGTAAGTTCAAAGTAGGTAAGTTGACTTGTCCCGATGACGGATCTCTTTTGACGGGGTTCTTGAGGGTCTAAGTCGACGTGAAAATATGAAGAAAAAAAAACAGAAATATGTTGGACTCTTCCTGATGACGGATCTTCTGGATTGTTTTCTTGAGGGAAGTAAGTCTAAAGAGAATACCAAAAAGATTTTTTTTGGTTTTGTTTTAGGTAGTGTGGTAACTCGCCCTTAGTTTTTCTTTGGACCACGGTTCTTTTTCAAGGGTTTTGCTTGAACCGGGTGTAGTTAGCTTTTGTTTATTTATTTTCTAGTTTTTAGTTAATACTGATGGGCTATGAGCTGAAATAGAAAGAGAAACCTTTGGCATTGATACACCTGAACATAGTAGACACTAGAATGTAACGCTTAGTCTCGGTGGTTGATTCTTGCTAGAGTGCCTTAAATTGTATGTTTGTAACTGACTTGAGTACTCAAGAGAGAGTGTCTTGATAAGCCAATCTGGAGTGAGTCATGTGCCATGTGTGTGTGAGTTGTACTGTATTCTATGCTCAGCATTTGATGCCTAGAACTTGCCCCGTGTGTTTGCAAAGCGAAATAGCAGCTTTATTCAATCTTAGAAATGATATAGGCATTTCTTTGTTAAGCCAGATATATAAAGTAGACCCACCTAAAGGCAATACATCGTAGGTAACTCCGTTGAGCCCATAAGCCTATCTCGTTGGCAACCACATTACAAACCTTACCCAATTGTTTGAACCGCCCATCTGTTTGAATCCCTTTACCTCTCATGAGCATTTGAATGGTTATGAAATATGCAAAAGTTAAAGTGTGGGGTGGTGGTTTGGTTTTTGAGTGGAACCAATGAAATAGAGAAAATGTGTAGTATTTTGAAACATAAAAGAATAAGCACCACAGAAAAAAAAGAAGAGGATAAGTAAGTGTAGTACTTGATAAGTGGTGGCTTGATACAATTGCACCTACTGAAGTTTGGGGTATTATAAATAGAAGTGTGGTGGAATGTCCGGATTGACATAAGTATGGTTTTGAAAGCGAATGTAATTGTATTAAAAGTGCGTAGGGAGGTTAGTCACTATATCCAAATATGTCCTACCCGTCCCTTAGCCTACATTACAACTAAATGAAGTCCTAATTGATCGTAGACTGAATGGGCTCGTTTAATAGAGTAGTACACTACGGGCAAACCTATGGTGCATCTGTGTGGCATATGAATTTTCTTTCTGAGAGTGAGCGAATTTCGTCTATCTAAGTACCTAAGTGTTCTTAATATTATTATTTCTGGAACTACTCTCTGGTGTGATGTGAGGGCATGTGATTCACGAAGGTGAGGTAAGTCTTGACCTCTGTATAGAGTACTTGAGTAAGTATGAATATTGCACGGCACATGAGAGTCGACTCTTGAGGCAAAGATTGTCCACTACTAGACGTAACTTTGGTGATTTGTTCTTGGTGTGACACGTTAGGGGAAAAGCTTAGTGAAGGAACCTTTATAGAGTAGAGTGGATTGCTCGAGGACTAGCAATGATTTGAGTGTGGGGTATTGATAATAGGCTAGATTCATGTAGTTTGGCGACTATTTATGCCCCAACTTGACTATGCTTCACTGTTCTAGGATGGTTAAATGACGATTAAGTGGCTCTAATTGTGAATTTCATGTTTTACAGGAGCGAGTTGCGCTTATGAGGACTTAGGACAGTGTTTGAAGCTAAATTGAAGCAAGGGAAGCCCCTCGGAGCTGAGTACTGTGAAAGAAGAGAGCAAAGAAGAGCTAAAATGATGACCCAGCTTAGCGTGGCCATTAGCGCGCGCACTAGCGCGTCCGCGCTAGCCCAGGAACTCGAGATAGAATACTATGCTATATGCGCAGCCATTAGCGCGGGCACGAGCGCGGCCGTGCTAGTCCAGTTCGGATTACATAATTTTAGGGGTAAACTTGGAAGTTCGGGGGTAATTCCACTTAACCTATAAGAGGTCCAGCTCGCCCAAAGGGACATTATCAAGGTTTTTACAATTGAGTTGAAGGCAAGAAGAGGCAAGAGGCAAGGAGGATAATTCGACATCGAGTTCTACCTTTCTTCCTTTTGTATTTATCATTTATGATGAATTTTGATGCTATGATGAACACGTTTATGAGTAGCTAAATATTTAGTCTAGGATTTTGATGGAACCTGTTGAAGGATGAACTTTGTGCTTTGATACTACAGTTTACCCAGTTTAATCTCTATTTGTTCAACTACGTTCTTGTTGTAGTTAATTGATAGGATCCTCAATTAGCTGTGCCTATTTAGTATGTATTACTCGGGAGAGAGTGCATGTTTAGGTAATTGTTTAACAACACCACTCCCAAAGTATATGATGAATCAATAACCGAGAGTTTTAAGGCGGGATTAGGGATAACGAAGCCTTGGGTGTGATGTAAAGTGAGCTGTAATAAAAGCCAGCTAGCGTAATTCGCGGGAGTGCGTCTAGTAAATTTTTGTAATTACTCGGGAGAGATTTACGGTAGTAAGAGTGCTCATGATTGATAGAGATGATTATGCAAATCTATATGAAACATAACAGGAAGGGATTCCATCAATAGGGGAAATCACAACCTTAGATCCTTCTCTTAATTGTTTACAACTCAATCATAGTTAGTCTTTAGTTTACTTAATTTAGTTCATTTATCGTTATTAAAAATATCACCAATTGTAATTCAAAATATTTGGGAAGTTGATTACAAAGAATTTAGTGAGTCTAACAAGAGTAATTGGTAGGTTAATTCCATGTGGATTCGACTCTGGGCCAAATACTCAGATTATATTTGCAACGATCGCATGTCCTTTTTATAAGGCATAGTTGGGCGTGATCACAGCTCAAAATAGCCTCTTCTTTTCCATCTCAGGAAGGAAGGTGCAAAATTTATTGGAAATGATCTATTGAGTGGTTAGTTCCTAGCTGTATTTTGGAAGATCTTTTTTAGGTTCCTTAATTCTGGAATAAGGGCTGAAATGGTTAGAGATGGTGCCTATTTATTTTACTTTACCAATTAAACTTGCTTATATGTAACTATTCCTTCTTGTTTAGTTAAGTTATTTATACTTAAATTTTTTTCATACCTAGATGGCTGAGACTGGGATAAAGCCAGGACGAGGACAAATTTGTCTTGCTACACATAGGAAATAAGATTGGATCATATGTGAGTGAGGGGGCAAGAGGAATATTTGTAAGTTGCACTCCTTTCCCTTTATCTTTTCTAGAACTCGAATCATGATTTGCATCTTGGCATGAGTCTGTAATGTTGGTAATATCATGGACGGTACGTTGGCTATGTGAGATTCATTTCTCTACTTTTCTAGTTCTATAAGCATTGTGCTTTAGCATCTGAGGTTGTCTTAGCTCCCTTGATGGTTTAAGTGAACTAAAAAATCTTGTTCTTGTATTTACTTTCCTCGAAGGTCTCTGCATGTTGCTATTGTACTGAGTAAAACTTGGAGAGAGAAAAAGATTATTTGTAGTTTTATAACCAGTATTCTTTAGTGTTTGAGGTTGATGTAGTAGAGCCACCCTTGATGGCTTGTGTGAATTGAGAATTTTCTCATTACTAATATGTTGCATTTAAATAATTATTAGTTTATTGTTTACTAGTCACATTATGTTAGAGAAATGCCAGTGGTTTATAAGTTTCTCATCAAATATTTTTATTTTATTATTTCAGATGGATGATGATTTTGCTTCACTTGTGGAATAAGTGGATCATCGGGTGGCAGCAATACAAATCACCAAGCAAATACATAGTGCTTTTTATATGTTTATAAATTTATAAATTGTAGAACAATTTTAGATTTGATAATGTTTAAGTTACATTCTGTTTAATAAAACTTTTGAGTTACCTTACATGAGTTTTTTATTAGTTTAGTTTGATAAAGATTTGAACTTCTTACGCTTAGTATTATAGTTATTTGTAATGAAATTTTATTTGTGTTATAGGTTATCTAATAAAATTGTTTTTTCAATGCTATAATCCAGTTTTTTAAAAAAAATAATGAGATCATATTACGGGGGTTATAAACCCCCACAAATAATTTTTTTAGAATATTGGAATCATATTGTGGAGGTTATAAATTGTCACTATTTGTCTTCAAAACCGTCACAAATTCAAATTCAATTTGTGGAGGTCGTCGTGGGGGTTTTAAAAAGATGCCACAATATTGCTCGTGGCAGTCGTACCTGTGACGTTTTCAAAAACCGCCACAATTCATTTTGTGGGAGTCAGAAACCGTCACAAATAATAAAAATAACTCCCACAAAATAAGCATTTAATTGTAGTGATTACTTCCATTATTATTACTTTTTCGAAGATCAAAACATCTGCTTCCAACATCACCAATCACATCTGTATTACTCAAGCCTATTTCGATGAAATAGAAAATTATCAAAGATGGAAGAACAAGAGAAAAAGAAAATAGAACAAAAGGAAAATTACAATATAAAGAATGTTTACCATCAGTTATAATTCAACTAATTTTAGTAGGTTACTTGACTAGACAATGATTTTACATAGATTTACATGTAAATAATACATTTTAATAATCTGTGGAAATGTTTCACACTCTCCGTGCATAAAACTTAAAATCTAATAATCTATTACATACATTTTCTTATGAAAGAAAAAAGATAAATCACAAGTTGAAATTTACGACTAGCTACACCACTTATTAATTACTGAACAATGAGCATGTGAAGGCAAAGTTCAAGTTGTAGTTGCAACAATCCAGCTAGGATCCAGCTCATCTTAAATTAGTTAAGATATTAGAGGTGTATGTATAGTAGTTAGTTAGTTAGTTACAACTATAAATACACTGTACATGTAGTAGTTAAAACAGTTTTTCATTTTCCTTTTCACTCTAAAAAATACATAGTATTCTCTACTTCTCTTAACATTGATCTTCCTCTCCTTCTTCGTCTCTCAGGCTGCAAACTCCATATCCATGGAAGTTATCATGGTATCAGAGCCCGTTACGCTGATCGCTGGTGTCACACCTCCTTTTTACCTATACCCGACAGGGCATAAAGGAGTTTTTCTACTTAAAGGACAATCGGAACGGGATTTATTATTAAGATTTCAGAGTCGCCACTTGGGAGATTAAGGGTGTCCCAAGTCACCAGTTGAATCCCGACCCGAGGAAATTATGACTCTGTTATCAGTCCGCGAACCAGAAATCCAGGTAAGGATTTCTGTTAACCCGGGAGAAGGTGTTAGGCATTCCCGGGTTCCATGGTTCTAGCACGGTCGCTTAATTGTCATATTTGATTTTATCTGATTCCAAAACATGTTCTAACTTAGGTGCCCTTTATTAGTAAACTGCTTTTATTGTTATTTCAATAAGAATTGCAACATCGTGAAAATGTATCTCGAACCACGTCACACCAGTGCACCCGTGGTTGTCAACACATTTCGACTTCGTTGAGATTTGGATTTGGGTCACATGAATGTGCACCCGTAATTACGAAGGTAAGATTAATTAAATCGTGTGCCTAAAGAGACTATCGCATTATTGTCTTTGGGGAAGGCCGTGAAATTCGCTAAATGACATATCCCGAAGTCTAAGTATTTAACTTAAATATTTATCGAGGGACCCGCGATTTATATATTTGCTTAGCGAGGCTCATCTCATTTATTTCTAAAATCGACCTAGAAGAACTGTGACTTTCTAGTAAGTATTCTACTAACAAGAGAAGGCCCCAATTAATTAGTATGTCCATGTATTATTGCCAAGGTATTCAAATAGGTATTGAACTTAAACAAAATACCCCAAGGAAATGTTCAGTTTTGTGGGCCTTAAAACAGGCCCTTAAGAGAAATCAGGCCCCAAAACAGGCCTTAAACGTTCAGTGAATGAATGTTGTCCAGACATGGGCCTTGTAGTAAGCCCAATAAGGAGACATTACCAATCTCAAAATCAGCCTAGCCTGAAAGCAGGCCTGACCTCGTATCCTTGTCACAGTTGGGCTGCTCGCTTGGCCCAGACTTGGACACAAAGGCACTACTTTTGAATCTGGGCCTGTGTCGAATGAGCCGAAGCTCAAACTGTGTAAATCAAGCCACTGGCCTTATATCAAACAAAACCAAATTCAATTAGAAGTGAGACACGCTGAATTTATTTCAAGCTACACTAAATGCCTTCAATAACTTGTAACTAATCAGTAGAACCCTGTTTTAATTATAGAAAGTAAACATTAGATTCTAACATGTGAATTGCTATAATCAGAATTAAAATTCATTAAACAGTCCAGAGGTACAGTCCAGTTATACAGTCCTTAGTTATTACAGTCAAGCATAATGAAAACATCGAAACAAAATATGCTTCCACTTTATTTCATCTCAGCTGAGGATTTACATGATATCAAAACTCAGAATATGTACCTGGAGATCAAAGAGCAATAAGAAGAAGAGAAGATCAACAGCAATAACAGTTCTCAGCAGCCAACCAAGAATGAATTCAAAATCCAGTAACAAATCAATTGACACAGCAAGTTCAGGGACAGATTTGCAATTTCAGTGACAGATCAAACACAGCAACAATCTCTAGCACTGATGCAATTCAAATCCAGCTTGAATTTCTCAAAAACCAACCAATAACAGCTCAGATAGATCCCAAACAACTCTATTTGCAGTAATTCTCAAGTATAGAATAGAACACTGGAAAAACCAGATCGTTTCTGATCTTAATGCCAATATAACAGTAGTATTTTGAGGGAATTTTAGGCTCCCAGAACTGGTAGAATGCCTTTTTTTGGGGGGGGGGGGTTTAGATGGCTGCCAAAAACCTTCTTCACAAGGCAAAAGAATGCCTATTTTATAGGTGAACAACATAGTAGAAGCTTCTATGACCTACCCTTCCCCAAATAAGACCTAAATTACCATCACATGTAACTCCCCTAGTCTGAATTTATCACTCTTGTTTATTCCCAACTACCCATCTCTACTAAATATCGCTAGTCATAACAGCTTATAGCAGACCAATCTATCAGGCAAACTGAACAATTAACAGATCAAACGAACTAAAT
>NW_017673686.1:25374-32335 GCF_001879085.1 Nicotiana attenuata
GGGCATGAACGTTAGGCCCAAATTGTATTGAAGTCCGACCGTAGCCGTGGGGGTTCGAAATGATGCTTTTGTGAAGTTTGGCTCACGCCCACCTCGTGAATGCGGATCTCCGCTTGGGCTTGGTGGTAATTTGTTGTAAGGCCCCCCTAATTTCACCTTTTGTTGACTTATTGAATTAGTGGGCCTCTTGCTAAACCCCGACCATTTTCTAAAACTAAGTTCATGGACCCAAATGTAATGGTCCTCAAACGAGGCAAACTAATTAGGGCCTTTTCTTTATTTTTTTAGAGACAAACACAAATAGCAAATATAGTTCACTTTAGGATATCCTTTACTAAAATGAGACGAGCCTCGCCAAACAAAACGCACAAATTGCGGGGCCCTCAATAAATATTGTATTAAAATATTTAGTTTTCGGGATGGGCCGTTTAGCGAATTTCACGGCCTTCCCCAAAGATAATAACGCGTTAGTCTTTTAGGCGCGTATTTTAATAATTTACCTTCCTAAACTCGGGTGCGCATTTATGTGACCCAAATCCAAATCTCAACGAAGTCGAAATGTGTTAACAATCACGGGTGTACTGGTGCGACGTGGTTCGAGACGCATTTTCACGACGTTGCAATTCTTATTAAAAATAGAAATAAAAGCGGTTACTGTCACACCTCCCTTTTCACTACACCCGCGTAAAAAGGGTATGATAAAGGGAGTTATTTCCAACTTGAAGTGACAATCGGAACGGGATTTATTATTAAGATTTCAGAGTCGCCACTTGGGAGATTAAGGGTGTCCCAAGTCACCAGTAGAATCCCAACCCGAGGAAATTATGACTCTGTTATCAGTTCGCAAACCAGAGATCCAGGTAAGGAATTCTGTTAACCCGGGAGAAGGTGTTAGGCATTCCCGGGTTCCGTGGTTCTAGCACGGTCGCTTAATTGTCATATTTGATTTTATCTGATTCCGAAACATGTTCTAACTTACGTGCCCTTTATTAGTAAACCACTTTTATTGTTATTTTAATAAGAATTGCAACGTCGTGAAAATGCGCCTCGAACCACGTTGCACCAGTGCACCCGTGATTATTAACACATTTCGACTTCGTTGAGATTTGGATTTGGGTCACATGAATGTGCACCCGTAATTACGAAGGTAAGATTAATTAAATCGCGTGCCTAAAGAGACTATCGCATTATTGTCTTTGGGGAAGTCGTGAAATTCGCTAAACGACCTATCCCGAAGTCTAAGTATTTAACTTAAACATTTATCGAGGGACCCGCGATTTATATATTTGCTTAGCGAGGCTCATCTCATTTATTTCTAAAATCGACCTAGAAGAACTATGACTTTCTAGTAAGTATTCTACTAACAAGAGAAGGCCCCAATTAATTAGTATGTCCATGTATTATTGCCAAGGTATTCAAATAGGTATTGAACTTAAACAAAATACCCAAGGAAATGTTCAGTTTTGTGGGCCTTAAAACAGGCCCTTAAGAGAAATCAGGCCCCAAAACAGGCCTTAAACGTTCAGTGAATGAATGCTGTCCAGACATGGGCCTTGTAGTAAGCCCAATAAGGAGACATTACCAATCTCAAAATCAGCCTAGCCTGAAAGCAGGCCTGACCTCGTATCCTTGTCACAGTTGGGCTGCTCGCTTGGCCCAGACTTGGACACAAAGGCACTACTTTTGAATCTGGGCCTGTGTCGAATGAGCCGAAGCTCAAACTGTGTAAATCAAGCCACTGGCCTTATATCAAACAAAACCAAATTCAATTAGAAGTGAGACACGCTGAATTTATTTCAAGCTACACTAAATGCCTTCAATAACTTGTAACTAATCAGTAGAACCCTGTTTTAATTATAGAAAGTAAACATTAGATTCTAACATGTGAATTGCTATAATCAGAATTAAAATTCATTACACAGTCCAGATGTACAGTCCAGTTATACAGTCCTTAGTTATTACAGTCAAGCATAATGAAAACATCGAAACAAAATATGCTTCCACTTTATTTCATCTCAGCTGAGGATTTACATGATATCAAGACTCAGAATATGTACCTGGAGATCAAAGAGCAATAAGAAGAAGAGAAGATCAGCAGCAATAACAGTTCTCAACAGCCAACCAGGAATGAATTCAAAATCCAGTAACAAATCAATTGACACAGCAAGTTCAGGAACAGATTTGCAATTTCAATGACAGATCAAACACAGCAACAATTTCTAGCACTGATGCAATTCAAATCCAGCTTGAATTTCTCAAAAACCAACCAATAACAGCTCAGATAGATCCCAAACAACTCTATTTGCAGTAATTCTCAAGTATAGAATAGAACACTGGAAAAACCAGATCGTTTCTGATCTTAATGCCAATATAACAGTGTTATTTTGAGGGAATTTTAGGCTCCCAGAACTGGTAGAATACCTTTTTGGGGGGGGGGGGGGTTTAGATGGCTGCCAAAAACCTTCTTCACAAGGCAAAAGAATGCCTATTTTATAGGTGAACAACATACTAGAAGCTTCTATGACCTACCCTTCCCCAAATAAGACCTAAATTACCATCACATGTAACCTCCCCTAGTCTGAATTTATCACTCTTGTTTATTCCCCAAACTACCCCATCTTCCTAACTAAAAATTATCCGCCTTAGGTCAATTAAACCAAGCTTTAATAAGCAGACCAATCTATCAGGCAAACTGAACAATTAACAGATCAAAGAACTAATTTAATCACCTAGAACTAAATGAAGCCTAAAAATCTAAAACCATTATAAACCTGCACATTTAATTGATCAATATTCAATCTACCCGAATTAAAACAGGGTTTAATACTAAATCGGAAAATCTAAAGAACATCTTTGAACTAAAGCTACTCAATCAGCAACAACCATCAGACTAGATCCTAAACTTGACTAAGTAAGATGAAAGGGATTATATCAATCAAACTAACAGATTGGACCAAATAGACACGAAACAAATACGATTAGACTCTAATTAACACAACAATTAATTCACTACAAAGAACTGTTAAGAAACCTAGGGGAACTTACTGAGAAAAAAGAGACTCCGGCTAGTCGTGTTATTCCCAAATTCGGCCATGCTTAGGGTCATTTGAGCTTTATCGACGATCCATTCCTTACGAGGGAGGTCCAGGGGCCCTTTGACATCAGTTGCATGTACTTTGGCCATTTTAGGGTTTTGGCCGGAAAACTTGAAATAGATATTCGAGCCGTTCTGGTCATATTCGAGCCAAGCGGCTATGGGGTTTGGGTAGAGGAGGTCAAGGCGGTCCCATGGTGTTAATTTGGGACCATTTGGCGTAACCGGCGACTTGGCCGGAAAATCTTCTGATGTAGATTCGACGAGATATGGGAGGATTCGAGGGAAATTGACTTGATATTTGGAATGAGGAAGAGAAAGAGAATCTGGGGTGTGATTTTGGGATGGATTGGCCATGGCGGCGTTCGCCGCCGGCGGTGGTTCCGGTGGTGTCGCCCGTTCAGAGGATCTGTACGAGGATGAAAGGAAACGGTCTTTTTAATTTATTAAATCTATCCGACAATTTTATAATTAATCACCAGGGATTATGGACCGTTGGATCTGAGGGGATGGACGGTCATGATTTAACGACGTCAAAACGACGTCGTTTTGGGTGTGGGACATTTGGACCGGGCAAGGCGTTTGGGCCAGTGGTTTGGGCTGGCCTGGGGTGTGTTTTTTTTTGGGGTATTTCACTTGGGCTGATTGATTTTGGCCCAAATTTGGTCTCCAATTAAGACCATTTTTTTTAATACTCCTTTTCTTTTTTTTCTTTTATCTATTTTTGTATTTCATTTTGTATTTATTTTTCTGACTTTGTAAAAATGTGAAAAAAGACCTAATATATTTCAAAGTTAAGCTAATTAATTCCTAAAATTGTTTGAAACCTATTTCACGACCAATTCAACAATTAACCATTAAAAATGCAAAAGTGGACTATTTTTGTTATTTTCTTCATATTACGTTCTAAAAACAAATTAATCCCTAATTAATACTAACCATGAAATTGAAACCTAAATATAAATGCGTATTTTTGTATTTTATACGAATTAAAATGCACAAATAAAAATGCAACAATTACCAAAAAATGCCACAAAATTCACAAAAATTTATAAAATGCTAGAAAAATTGTTTTTTTGTTTGAAATTTTGGGAATTATTACTTAGGGCAAAAAACACGTGCTCACAGTTACTATTAAAAGCACATAAGCTAGAACATGCTTTGAAATCAGATAAAATCAAATACAACGGTTGAGCGACCGTGCTAGAACCACGGAACCCGGGAATGCCTAACACCTTCTCTCGGGTTAACAGAATTCCTTACTCGGATTTCTGGTTCGCGGACTGTTAATAGAGTCATAATTTCCTCGGTTCGGGATTTGACCGGTGACTTGGGACACCATTAATCTCCCAAGTGGCGACTCTGAATATTAATAATAAATCCCGTTCCGATTGTCCTTTAATTGGAAAAACTCCTTTACACCCTTGCGGGTGTAGTGAAAAAGGAGGTGTGACAGCTTTGGCGACTCTGCTGGGGAGAAGAACCCAGAACTTTGGTTCAGGGTTCAGAATTCGAGCTTAGATATATTGTTGTATTTGGCTTTATCTGCTTTTCCTACATGTCTCATGCTAAATGTGCAAAATGTTGCTTTTTACCGCTTTGATATTATCTGAACTATATATAATCTGTGCCGAAACCCTTCTCTTCTCACCTCCGGGGATGTGCTTACTGGTTGAGACCCCTATTCTGTTAGTGTCAATACCCTAAAATAAGAAAGAGGCCGGACAAGTTACTAAGCCGGATGGCCTTTTGGTTCCCGGTACGTAGCCCCTCCTCGACTCGAGTTGTCCGCTCGGGTACACAGTCTAGAACCTATACACAGGCTTTGAACCTAGAATAACTTGACCTCATGCCGGATCCCTAGTAGGAACGCTTATTTGCATCACGTGCATATGAATTAGGGGACTCAATACAGGGGTTGGGTCCGTCTAGGACAGGTGTACCCAGAATAATGGACCCTCCTGATGCATCCTACTTGTGCATTTATCTGTTTTGGACTCGCATGCTGACCGACTTTAAATATCTGGGAAAAATTGGAAAAAAAAACAAAGAGGGAAAAAGAGAAAATAGCAGTGTAGAGAGTTAATTTCCTATATTAGAAAAACCAATGTCCAAGTAGTGCCGAAATGCTGGCGGATTTTTGAGCAAAACAAAAGGGAAAAAAGAGTTTTATTCTCAAATTAGTTATTTTTATTTGCCACTGAAAAAGAAAATATAAAAAAGAATCCTGCTTTTAGAAATAGTGTATTTGCCAACAAAAACAAAAAGAATCTTGTTTTCAAAAATAGTTAGATTTATTTGCACGAACTACGCTGGTTTGATTCTCACCGGATGTGAGATACGTAGGCAACCCTCATCGGGTCCAACCTCCCCTTTTTCAAAAATAGCCAAAAAATGTCAAATTTTAATTTTTGTTATGAATAAGTCGGGTGATGTCATTCTTGTTTAAAATAAGCCGAATGTCCCTCAAAAGGACGCCGGAAGGCTGTATTTGCAAGAACAACCACCCTGAGTCATTTTTAAATGGTTAGCAGGCACAGCCTTAAAATCTTCTTTATGAAGTGCTGAAAGGCCGTATCCGCGAAACCGGCTGTTTGTTTAAATTGGAAATTTGAACAGAAATTGTGTCATTTTTCTCTTTTAGGTCAAAATAAGTGATTAAATCACCTTAATAAATGTGCAGGATGAGCACGACTCAAAATGAACTATTTTCAATCATGCATAAAATCCCTTTGGAGTTACGCCTGTGGTGGAACAATTTAGGCGGAGAAGGGCAAGATGCAGTCAAGAAACATGTGAAAGGGCTTACCGGTTTGCTAGATATTGTGCCGCGGGGAGATATTATCAGAGCATTGGTTACATGTTGGGACCCAGCACATAACGTGTTCCATTTTTCGGACTTTGAGCTTACCCCGACATTAGAGGAAATAACTGGCTACATTGGGAAAGATGAGGTTCCGTTCAGGCACAAATACTTGGTTGCCCCCAGAGTTGTAGCCGTGCACATTTCTAGACTCTTTGAAGATAGTCAGAACCGTCCATAACACAGATCTGGCAAATGGCTTTTATACTTTGAACTTCATATATCATCGATATGGCCATATCGGGGGGTTCAACAACCCAGAAAGCAAGATAGTAGCAAAGGAAGCCGCCAGAAGTGGGAGGAGCATCGACGTTTCGCTTTTACGGTGGCTTTCCTGGGGCTTTTAGTGTTTCCAAGGAAGGATGGGAACATTGACATAAAAATAGCTGGGGTCGTCAGCACGTTAATTACTCAAGCCAAAAGTACTCTTGCACCTATGATATTGGCCGACATCTTCCGTGCTCTTACAGCCTGCAAGGCCGGGGAAGCTTTCTTCGAGGGGTGCAGTCTATTGTTACAAATGTGGATGATCGAGCACCTGTGTCATCGTCCTCAGTTTTTGAGCTACGGGTCTCTAGAAAAAACATGCATAGAAGAGTTTTACACAAGGATTAAAGGGGTCAAATTGCCAGAAGGAGTCACGGGTTGGACAACATATTTCCGGTCCCTCACTGCTAGCCAAATAGAGTGGACACTGGGATGGTTACCCGTTGATGAAATCGTATATATGCCGGTAGCCCGACCACATTTCCTTCTGATGGGGCTTAGAAGCATTCAGCCTTACGCCCCGTATCGAGTGTTGAGGCAGCTGGGGAGATGCCAGATAGTACCCAAGGATGATGATCTTAGTTTGCAAGTGGTTGAGATTGGCCCTGATGGCCAGTTTCCTGAAGCAATGGTCCGCCAAGTCTGGAGCGAATGTCAATATTTGGCGGCAAATACTTGTGTTCGAGATCGAGCCAAAGGAGAAGTGTCGCCTGATTATCAGGCTTGGTATAGAAGGG
>NW_017673686.1:32783-36595 GCF_001879085.1 Nicotiana attenuata
AGGAGGTTGGGGGTATGTCTGGGCATGATGGACGGAGAAATGGGGAGTAGGAGGTGGGTAGTAATGCTGTGGTGGGCCATATGAGGTATGCGGGTAAGCTTGGGGGTGAGGGCGAGGTGGGTGATAATATGGTGACGGACCCCTGGACCAAACCCTTGATTCCACTACTGCCACTTCTTCTTTCTTCTTCTTTCCCAATACTCCTCCGGTGCCACTTTGAATGGCCTGCGTGGTTGCTTTGAGTGCTGAGTAGCTCATAATCTTGTTGGACTTGAGACCCTCTTCCACCATACTTCCCATCTTCACGACCTCATTGAAAGTTTTCCCTACAGCGGACACCAGATGACCATAGTAGGTTGGCTCCAAAGCCTGAAGGAAATAATCAACCATCTCATTCTCTTTCATCGGAGGATCAACTCTTGCTGCTTGCTCTCTCCAACGGAAACCGTACTCTCTAAAGCTTTCTCCGGGCTTCTTCTCGATTTTGGTCAATGACAGACGGTCCGGGACAATTTCAAGATTGTACTGAAAATGACATGCAAATGCTTGAGCTAAGTCATCCCAGGTGTACCACCGAGCATGATCTTGTCTTGTGTACCACTCCAACGCTGCTCCACTTAAGCTTTGACTAAAGTAGGCCATTAATAGCTCATCTTTTCCCCCAGCTCCCCTCATCTTGCTGCAGAAACCCCTCAGGTGGGCCATCGGATCACCATGGCCATCATACAAGTCGAACTTAGGTAATTTGAATCCTGCTGGCAACTGGACGTCGGGAAACAAGCACAAGTCCTTGTAAGCCACACTCACTTGACCTCCGAGACCTTGCATATTTCTGAAGGACTGCTCTAAACTTTTGACCATTCGTATCATCTCCTCTTGCTCGGGGTTTTTGGGAGGTTTCTCTTCTTCAGCTGAGAGATTAAGATGGGGAGTGTAAGAGCATGGTTCTGGGGGTTTGAAGGTGGGTTCGGGTGGGTAATAGTGGTTTTCATGGGTTTGGAACAGAGGTTCACTAGAGGATCTGTGTAATGCGGTGGGTGGAGGAGCCCCGAATACTGGAGCAATTGGTGGTGGGGGACATGGAACTTGCTTGGGGGGTGGTGGTGGTGGTGTCTGAGAGGTGGTTCCATAATATTGCTGGTGAGTAGGGAGAGCAGGATATGAGTTCACTGTGGGAGGATCTTGGTGTTGAGCTGGTGGTGGGAGGTAATTGGGATTGGCAGGATAGACTGGTGGTGGATGTCCCTTCGACCAGGCCTGGTACATTTCGGCCATCTGCTGCTTTAATTTATACATCTCCTCCCTCATTGTATTCACGTCCATTGCCTCCTCCTCTCTGGATGGGTCAAAAATGCTTGCATCTAGATCTTGATTGGTCATTTTTGACTTGTCTTTGGAGCGAGTATTGTAAGGGTGGGTTGCCAGAATGACAGTCAGCTTAACACCTGCCTGGACTCATCAACAACAACTTGTTAGCGGTTAGGGCATTAACAAATAGATAACCGCACATTGACGGGTGGATGCACCTAAGCAGTCAAACATTGCTATTATGTTGCTGTTCAATCACATGCGTCATCCCGGCTTTCCATTTCGTTCTCTTGCCAATTAGTTCCTACTCTTATCTTTCCCTTTTCACTTTGTTTTGCTCTCCCTCTTTTGGATTCTCTTTCCTTTGGTTTTTCCCCTATTTGTATCATTCCTTTTTAGTTTTCCCTTTTATTATTTAGAAATGGTCGAATCCTATGGAGATTGCCTACGTATCACGAGCCCGCGTGAATCAGACCAAGCGTAGTTCGTGAAGAATAAATGTAAAGCAGAATATTTTTGGGAATTTTCAAGTTTATTGATAGCAACTACGTCTATTACAAAGACTCAAAACCGACTCTGATGCAAAAAGAACTACAGACTCCACCATCCCTATCCTAGTTCAGACTCAATCAACTGACTGCCTTTTAACGAAAAGGAAATACAGACTCCGGTAAAAAAGAAATACAAGCCCAAATGACCTAACTCCATTAAAAAAGGAAATACAGACTCAAAAGGCAAACTCTAGCAGACTCAAAGACAATCATGAATACATTAAAGCTCCTGGTGCCCGCGGGACATCGTTCGGTCTCGCCGCGGGCCTATATGCAAGTTCCCCTTGGAGTCTGTCTAAGTCATTCATTATCTGCTTCACAAATATCATTACTGATGCAAAGAAGGTGGTACGGGTCATGTTCTCGCACATCTGGCATTTCCGGGTAATAGAATGAGCAACGGTTAAGATTCTCTCTCGGATTCTTCCTTTCTCTTGAAGCAACCGCCCTATCTGGTGGGCCCTAGCCTCCAAAGTCTGCTCAAACGCCTGGCTTTGTTCTCGGAGTTGCTGTAAGTCCATTTCTAACTGTGCCAATGCCATGTAACAGTGTTCTCTCTCGACTTTGAAGTCCTTTGCCTGTTTAATCATTCGGTTTTCTGCGGCAGTGGCCTTTTCCTTTAATCTTGCGACCTTATTGTCATATTCTTCTTTTAACTGCTTAACCATGCGAGCCCGTTCTTCTGCATTTTTAGCCAATTGCCTCTGGACCCCAACTAATTCCTTTTCTGCTTTGTCGAGGTCAAAACTGCAATCATTCACCTTTTGCCTTAGATTTGCTATAAGCTTTGTATCTTTGGCACTTCTGACGGGGTTGTCGGCCTCTAGCTTCATCTTTTGGATTTGGGCTCGTAAGACTTCATTCTCCTTGGCCAATCTTTTTCTCTCACCTTCGTCAGCGGCGGCCTGCAAGCTATATTCAAATCGGAGGTCTTGGACCTGTTTTTCCAATGCTCCTATGCGGGCCCTGTACTCGTTTTCTTTAGCTAACCAAGCCCACTGTTCTTACGATGATTCAGCAAATTCCTGGATGTGTGGTCTTTTAGCTGGCCTTTCGTGCTCACATTCTCTTCTATACCAAGCAAGGTATCCTGGCGACACTTCGCCTTTGGCCCGATCCAGTACGCAAGTATCCCTTTTTAAGTATTGGCATTCGTTCCAAATCTGGCGAACTATTGCTTCAGGAAACTGCCCATCAGGGCCAATCTCAATCACTTGCGAACTAAGATCATCATCCTTAGGTACTATCTGGCACCTCCCCAGCTGCCTCAACACTCGATACGGTGCGTACGGCTGAATGCTTTTGAGCCCCATCAGAAGGAAATGTGGTAGGGCTGCTGGCATATACACGATTTCATCAACGGGTAACCAACCCAGTGTCCACTCTATTTGGCTAGCAGTGAGGGACGAAAAATATGCTGTCCAATCCGTGACTCCTTCCGGCAATTTGACTCCTTTAATCCTTGTGTAAAATTCTTCTATGCATGTTTTTCCTGGAAACCCGTAACTCAAAAACTGAGGCCGATGGCACAGATGCTCGATCATCCACATTTGTAGCAATATGTTGCACCCCTCGAAGAAAGCTTCCCCCGCCTTACAGGTTGTAAGGGCTCGGAAGATGTCCGCCAATATCATAGGTGCAAGTGTACTTTTGGCCTGGGTAATTAACGTGCTGACGACCCCGGCTATTTTTATATCGATGTTCCCATCCTTCCTCGGAAATACTAAAAGCCCCAAAAAAGCCACCATAAAGGCGAAACATCGATGCTCCTCCCACTTCTGGCGGTTTCCTTTGCTACATATCTTACTTTCTGGGTTGTTGAACCCCCCGATATGACCATAGCGATGATATATGAAGCTTAGAGTACAAAAACCATTTGCCAGGTCTGTGTTACGGACGGTCCTGACTATCTTCAAGGAGTCTAGAAATTTGTGTACAGCTACAACTCTGGGA
>NW_017673686.1:37883-93737 GCF_001879085.1 Nicotiana attenuata
TGCACTATCTCGATCATGTGAGCCTCATGATGAATTGGTAGTGGATTCTGCGTGATATTGGGAGTCTCCGGAGCCTGCACCTCAATTCTCCGTGTATCAATAAGTTCATGAATGGCGGTTTTCAGATGCCAACACTTCTCTATATCATGTCCAGGCGCTCCTGAGCAGTACTCATAGTTTACTGAATGGTCCAGGTTCCTTGGGGGAGGGTTTGGTAATTTGGGCTCGATCGGGTTCAACATGCCCAATTGCCTTAATCTGTGGTACAGGCTAGTATAAGATTCACCCAAAGGAGTAAACGTCTTCTTCTTCTGCGACCTATCATTCTTATATGTAGGATTGGGTTAGAAACTGGTTCCGGCGGTGTTTCTGTTGGTTCTTGGGGGTGGGTAAGTGTTTTGGGGAGTGGGTGCGCACCATTGTGCACGGGTAGGAGGTTGGGGGTATGTCTGGGCATGATGGACGGAGAAATGGGGAGTAGGAGGTGGGTAGTAATGCTGTGGTGGGCCATATGAGGTATGCGGGTAAGCTTGGGGGTGAGGGCGAGGTTGGTGATAATATGGTGACGGCCCCTGGACCAAACCCTTGATTCCACTACTGCCACTTCTTCTTTCTTCTTCTTTCCCAATACTCCTCCGGTGCCGCTTTGAATGGCCTGCGTGGTTGCTTTGAGGGCTGAGTAGCTCATAATCTTGTTGGACTTGAGACCCTCTTCCACCATACTTCCCATCTTCACGACCTCATTGAAAGTTTTCCCTACAGCGGACACCAGATGACCGTAGTAGGTTGGCTCCAAAGCCTGAAGGAAATAATCAACCATCTCATTCTCTTTCATCGGAGGATCAACTCTCGCTGCTTGCTCTCTCCAACGGAAACCGTACTCTCTAAAGCTTTCTCCGGGCTTCTTCTCGATTTTGGTCAGTGACAGACGGTCCGAGACAATTTTGAGATTGTACTGAAAATGACATGCAAAAGCTTGAGCCAGGTCATCCCAGGTGTACCACCGAGCATGATCTTGTCTTGTGTACCACTCCAACGCTGCGCCACTTAAGCTTTGACTAAAGTAGGCCATTAATAGCTCATCTTTTCCCCCAGCACCCCTCATCTTGCTGCAGAATCCCCTGAGGTGGGCCACCGGATCACCATGGCCATCATACAAGTCGAACTTGGGTAATTTGAATCCTGCTGGCAACTGGACGTCAGGAAACAAACACAAGTCTTTGTAAGCCACACTCACTTGACCTCCGAGACCTTGCATATTTCTGAAGGACTGCTCTAAACTTTTGACATTTCGTATCATCTCCTCTTGCTCGGGGTTTTTGGGAGGTTTCTCTTCTTCAACTGAGAGATTAAGATGGGGAGCGTAAGAGCATGGTTCTGGGGGTTTGAAGGTGGGTTCGGGTGGGTAATAGTGGTTTTCATGAGTTTGGAACAGAGGTTCACTAGAGGATTTGTGTAATGCGGTGGGTGGAGGAGCCACGAATACTGGAGCAATTGGTGGTGGGGGACATGGAATTTGCTTGGGGGGTGGTGGTGGTGGTGTCTGAGAGGTGGTTCCATAATATTTCTGGTGAGTAGGGAGAGCAGGATATGAGTTCACTGTGGGAGGATCTTGGTGTTGAGCTGGTGGTGGGAGGTAATTGGGATTGGCAGGATAGGCTGGTGGTGGATGTCCCTTCGACCAGGCCTGGTACATTTCGGCCATCTGCTGCTTTAATTTATACATCTCCTCCCTCATTGTATTCACGTCCATTGCCTCCTCCTCTCCCGGATGGGTCAACAATGCTTGCATCTAGATCTTGATTGGTCATTTTTGACTTGTCCTTCGAGCGGGTATTGTAAGGGTGGGTTGCTAGAATGCCAGTCAGCTTAACACCTGCCTGGACTCATCAACAACAACTTGTTAGCGGTTAGGGCATTAACACATAGATAACCGCACATTGATGGATGGATGCACCTAAGCAGTCAAACGTTGCTATTATTTCAATCACATGCGTCATCCCGGCTTTCCATTTCTTTCTCTTGCCGATTAGTTCCTACTCTTATCTTTCCCTTTTCACTTTGTTTTTCTCTCCCTCTTTTGGATTCTCTTTCCTTTGGTTTTTCCCCTATTTGTATCATTCCTTTTTAGTTTTCCCTTTTATTATTTATAAACGGTCGAATCCTATGGAGATTGCCTACGTATCACGACCCCGCGTGAATCAGACCAAGCGTAGTTCGTGGAAAATAACTGTAAAGTAGAAGCAGAATATTTTGGGAATTTTCAAGTTTATTGATAGCAACTACGTCTATTACAAAGACTCAAAACCGATTCTGATGCAAAAAGAACTACAGACTCCACCGTCCCTATCCTAGTTCACACAAAATACAGACTCAATCAACTGACTGCCTTTTAACGAAAAAGGAAATACAGACTCCGATAAAAAAAGAAATACAAGCCCAAGTGACCTAACTCCATTAAAAGGAAATACAGACTCAAAAGGCAAACTCTAGTAGAAGAAGAAATGCAGACCCAAAGACAATCATGAATACATTAAAGCTCCTGGTGCCCGCGGGACATCGTTCGGTCTCGCCGCGGGCCTATATGCAAGTTCCCCTTGGAGTCTGTCTAAGTCATTCATTATCTGCTTCACAAATATCATTACTGATGCAAAGAAGGTGGTACGGGTCATGTTCTCGCACATCTGGCATTTACGGGTAATAGAATGAGCAACGGTTAAGATTCTCTCTCGGATTCTTCCTTTCTCTTGAAGCAACCGTCCTATCTGCTGGGCCCTAGCCTCTAGAGTCTGCTCAAACGCCTGGCTTTGTTCTCGGAGTTGCTGTAAGTCCATTTCTAACTGTGCCAATGCCATGTAACAGTGTTCTCTCTCGACTTTGAAGTCCTTTGCCTGTTTAATCATTCGGTTTTCTGCGGCAGTGGCCTTTTCCTTTAATCTTGCGACCTTATTGTCATATTCTTCTTTTAACTGCTTAACCATGCGAGCCCGTTCTTCTGCATTTTTAGCCAATTGCCTCTGGACCCCAACTAATTCCTTTTCTGCTTTGTCGAGGTCAAAACTGTAATCGTTCACCTTTTGCCTTAGATTTGCTATAAGCTTTGTATCTTTGGCACTTCTGACGGGGTTGTCGGCCTCTAGCTTCATCTTTTGGATTTGGGCTCGTAAGACTTCATTCTCTTTGGCCAATCTTTTTCTCTCACCTTCGTCAGCAGCGGCTTGCAAGCTATTTTCAAATCGGAGGTCTTGGACCTGTTTTTCCAATGCTCCTATGCGGGCCCTGTACTCATTTTCTTTAGCTAACCAAGCCCACTGTTCTTGCGATGATTCAGCAAATTCCTGGATGTGTGGTCTTTTAGCTGGCCTTTCGTGCTCACATTCTCTTCTATACCAAGCAAGGTATCCTGGCGACACTTCGCCTTTGGCCCGATCCAGTACGCAAGTATCCCCTTTTAAGTATTGGCATTCGTTCCAAATCTGGCGAACTATTGCTTCAGGAAACTGGCCATCAGGGCCAATCTCAATCACTTGCGAACTAAGATCATCATCCTTAGGTACTATCTGGCACCTCCCCAGCTGCCTCAACACTCGATACGGTGCGTACGGCTGAATGCTTTTGAGCCCCATCAGAAGGAAATGTGGTAGGGCTGCTGGCATATACACGATTTCATCAACGGGTAACCAACCCAGTGTCCACTCTATTTGGCTAGCAGTGAGGGACGAAAAATATGCTGTCCAATCCGTGACTCCTTCCGGCAATTTGACTCCTTTAATCCTTGTGTAAAATTCTTCTATGCATGTTTTTCCTGGAAACCCGTAACTCAAAAACTGAGGCCGATGGCACAGATGCTCGATCATCCACATTTGTAGCAATATGTTGCACCCCTCGAAGAAAGCTTCCCCCGCCTTACAGGTTGTAAGGGCTCGGAAGATGTCCGCCAATATCATAGGTGCAAGTGTACTTTTGGCCTGGGTAATTAACGTGCTGACGACCCCGGCTATTTTTATATCGATGTTCCCATCCTTCCTCGGAAATACTAAAAGCCCCAAGAAAGCCACCATAAAGGCGAAACATCGATGCTCCTCCCACTTCTGGCGGTTTCCTTTGCTACATATCTTACTTTCTGGGTTGTTGAACCCCCCGATATGACCATAGCGATGATATATGAAGCTTAGAGTACAAAAACCATTTGCCAGGTCTGTGTTACGGACGGTCCTGACTATCTTCAAGGAGTCTAGAAATTTGTGTACAGCTACAACTCTGGGAGCAGCCAAGTATTTGTGCCTCAACGGAACCTCATCCTTTCCAATGTAGCCAGCTATTTCCTCCAATGTCGGGGTAAGCTCAAAATCCGAAAAATGGAACACATTATGTGCTGGGTCCCAACATGTAACTAGTGCCCTTATAATATCTCCCCGAGGCACAATATCGAGCAAACCGGTAAGCCCTTTCAAATGTTTCTTGACCGCATCTTGCCCGTCTTTGCCCAAATCGTTCCACCACAGACGCAACTCCAAAGGGATTTTGTGCATGATTGAAAAGGGGTCATTTTGAGTTGTGCTCATCCTGCACATTTATTAAGGTGATTTAATAACTTATTTGACCTAAAAAAGAAAAGCAAATGACACTATTTTTGTTCAAATTTCCAATTTCAAAACAAACGGCCGGTTTTGCAGTTACGGCCTTTCAGCACTTCGGGGAGAAGATTTTAAGGCTGTGCCTGCTAACCGTTGAAACTGACTTAGGGTGGCTATTCTTGCAAAAACAGCCTTCCGGCGCCCTTTTGGGGACATTCGGCTTATTTTAAACAAGAATGGCATCACCCGACTTATTTTTTGACAAAATTAGAATTTTGATATTTTTGGCTATTTTTGCAAAGGGGAGGTTGGACCCGATGAGGGTTGCCTACGTATCTCACATCCGGTGAGAATCAAACCAGCGTAGTTCGGGCAAATAAATCTAACTATTTTTGAAAACACCCCTAATTTGAAAATAAAACTTTTTTTCTTTTTTTTTTTTGGTTTTTTTGTTTGGTCAAATTCACTTTTTGTAAAGCTAGATTCTTTTATATTTCTTTTTAGTTGGCAATAAAACGAACTAATTTGAAAATAAAACTACTTTTGTTTTTCTTTTCCACTAGCAAACAAAACAAACTACTTTTCTTCTTTTTCTTTCATTTTCTCAAAAATCCGGCAGCATTTCGGCACTACTTGGCCATTGGTTTTTTTTTCTGGTATAGGTAATTAATTCTCCCCACTGCTACTTCGCTTTTTCTCTCTTTTTTTTTTCAATATTGCCCAGATATTCAAAGCCGGTCAGCATGTGAGTCCAAAACAGATAAATGCACAAGTAGGATGCATCAGGATGGTCCATTATTCCGGGTACACCTGTCCTAGACGGACCCAACCCCTGTGTTGAGTCCCCTAAGTCATATGCACGTGATGCAAATAAGCGTTCCTACTAGGGATCCGGCATGAAGTTAAGTTATTCTAGGTTCAAAACCTGGGTATGTGTTCTAGACTGTGTACCCGAGCGGACAACTCGAGTCGAGGAGGGGGCTACGTACCGGGGACCCGCGGGATCGTCCGGCTTAGTAACTTGTCGGGCCTCTTTCTTATTTCAAGGTATGACACTAACAGAATAGGGAGTCTCAACCAGTAAGCACATCCCCGGAGGTGAGAAGAGAAGGGTTTCGGCACAGTTTATATACAGTTCAGATAATATCAAAGCAGTAAAGCATTTAGCAGGAAACATGTAGGAAAATCAGATAAAGCCAAACATAACAATTATTCTCAGCTCGAATTCTTAAACCCTGAACCGAAGTTCTGGGTTCGATCCCCAGCAGAGTCGCCAGAGCTGTCACACCTCCTTTTTTACACACCTACCGGAAGAGGGTATGATAAAGGGAGTTATTTCCAACTTGAAGTGACAATCGGAACGGGATTTATTATTAAGATTTCAGAGTCGCCACTTGGGAGATTAAGGGTGTCCCAAGTCACCAGTTGAATCCCGACCCGAGGAAATTATGACTCTGTTAACAGTCCGCGAACCAGAAATCCGAGTAAGGAATTCTGTTAACCCGGGAGAAGGTGTTAGGCATTCCCGGGTTCCGTGGTTCTAGCACGGTCGCTCAACTGTTGTATTTGATTTTATCTGATTTCAAAACATGTTCTAGCTTATGTGCTTTTATTAGTAAACCGCTTTTATTTCTATTTTTAATAAGAATTGCAACGTCGTGAAAATGCGCCTCGAACCACGTCGCACCAGTGCACCCGTGATTGTTAACACATTTCGACTTTGTTGAGATTTGGATTTGGGTCACATAAATGTGCACCCGCATTTAAGAAGGTAATATTATTAAAATACGCGCCTAAAGAGACTAACGTGTTATTATTTGTGGAAGGCCGTGAAATTCGCTAAACGGCCCATCCCGAAGTCTAAAAATTAATGTAATATTTATTGAAGGCCTCGTAATTTGTGTGTTTTTGTTTGGCGAGGCTTGTCTCATTTATTATTCAAAGGCAAAACTAAAAAAAACAACTATGGTTCTCTATTTTTACTTGTCTCTAGTAATGGAGGAAAGTCCTACTTAATTTATTATTGGACTAAGTGGTAATTATGCACCGCAGTCCAGCCATTGGGCTCTAGGATAAGCCCAATGAGGGAAAACTACACCTAGGTCTGCATGATTCCAACTGGGCCATCAAACTGCCCTGGTCCAGGCCCAAACGAGGATGGAGTCAAAACTGGGCCTGGGCCTACGCCAAACCAATCAAAGTCTCAAATCACCAAATGTGAATCTACTGAGTGACTTCAGGCTATTTTAATTGTATTCAATGACTTATACGAGGGAGAACAAAGTATACTTATTTACTTGCCTACTGGTGAGTTCCTAGATGTCACTAATGGTGAAAAAAACAAAACCAGAGGGAAGCACATATTACATGTTACACGCAAGCGTGACTGACACTAGAGTGGTCCATCATATTACAATAGACTGTTAGCGTTGTGCAAGCTCAGCATGAATAGTGCAAATACCCTGGCGTAATATTAACATGCCTATTCGAATTAATACAACAGGGACTGCAGTTCTAAAAATAAAAAAAAAGCTCATTATTCAGGATTTCTAGTTCTAACATTAATATGCGGTATCCAGATATTGGGAACGTGACTACAATCAATTCTAAATGTCTCACAGTATCGAAAGCAGTCCAGTCCAGTCTCAATTATACAGTCCAGGATTTACACACATACAAATCGATTTTACACTATGCTGTACAATTAAATCTAACGCCTATTAACTACCAACAACCACAGTCCAGGCAGCATATTTCAGGATCAAATAGGTGAGTAATTGTATCCATTTCAAGCTCAAAGTACAGCAGAGCAGATTCAAACGTGTACCTTGGTAATTGCAAATAAGAAGAGGAAAAGATAAGCAGCAGTAACAGTTCTCAACAGCACCCAGGAATAAGTTCAAAATCCAGTAACAAATCAGTCAACACAGCAAGTTCAGGAACAGATTCGAAATTCCAGTGATAGACCAAACACAGCACAATTTCGAGCACTGATGCAACCCAAAACCAACTTGAACTACTCAAAATCAACTACAGCAACTCAAATAACCCAACGACTCTCTTTGCAGTAACTTTCAAATATAGAACAGAACACTGAGAAAAACCAGATTGTTTCTGATCCTAATGTCAATATAACAGTATTATTTGAGGGAAGTTTAGGCTCCACGAACTGGTTAGAATGCCTTTTTGGGGGCGGGGGGGGTTTTAGGATGGCTGCCAAAACTTCTTTCACAAGGCAAAAGAGTGCCCATTTTATAAGTGAACTTAGGGTCCAATTTCAGATTTTCATTTCAACCCTTAGTCCCTATCTCAATTCTATTTTTTTACCCCTTGTTTTCTTAGCTTGTTACACAAGTAACTACCCTAAGTTTACTGAAACCTGCACTATAGTCCATCCTAGGAGGTTCTATACCCAATACAATTCCTATTCTGTCCTCACTTCACTTCAACAATTACCAAATTTGATTAAACTACCCTTTTCCCATGCCTAAACTACCCTTAGCACTCTCTGAAATTACTACCAAAACCCAAACAAAACCCCTGAATCTATTTTGCAATTATTAACCCTCGACCCAAATCTCAACTCACCAATTAACATCATCAGCTAAAGCCAAATCCACCTAAACTAAGTATTGAACTAGAGAAGTACTGATTACTGGGTAAACAAAATTAATCCAGAACTTATCAAAACAAATTAACGAAGAATTAGACTAATAATCACAACTAAAATCAGAAACTAGCACAGATTAGAACAAACAATCAGAACCTAACACATAATCCAGCACAGAATTGGCGAGAATCAACACAAAAGATTGAACCTAGGAATTAAAATTACAGCATCAATTCACACAAGAAATGATCGAACAAGGAAGGACTAAACTTAGATTACTTGAAATAAAACTATACCTAAACCAATGACCAAATCGCCAAAACAGTTTCATGAGCCAAAACAGTCATGGAGTTACTTCAAACTATAAGAGAAAAGAAGAAAAACAGAAACAAAAAAAAAAAAAATGGAGCGGACTCACCGATATGATTCTAGGGTTTTGCCGCCTCGTCGACTCAAAAATCGACCAGCTCCGGCGAGATTCGAGACAAGTGGCTATGGGGGTTGGGTAGAGGAGGCTTGGGCGGTTCCGTGATGTGAATTTGGGTTAATTTGGGACAACTGATGTCGTGGCCGGAAAACTTTAAACCGTTATTCGAAGGGTTCGGCGTTGATTCGAGGGAAACCAAGGGTAGGGTTGGAAAGAGGGGAGCGAGGAGAACCGGTGGTGTAATTTTGGTTGCATTTGGGACTGGTAGTGTCATGGCCGGAAAATGTTCCGGCGAAGATTCGAAGGGCTAGGCTAGGTTTTGAAGGGAGCTGTTTGCAGATTCGAGGTGAGGGAGAAGAGAGGATCACGGGGTGTTAATTTGGGGTCATTTGGAGCAACGCCGGCGGCGGCGGCGATTTCCGACCGGCGACGCTAGGGCGGAGGACGGCGGAGGGAGGCGGGGCAGCGGCGGTGTTATGCCGATGAGTTTAGGGTCTCTGAGGGATAGGGTGAGAGAGGGGTGACGAGGGGGTAGGGGGATGCGTTTGGACATATATATATGAAGTGACCCTAACTTCCTGGCCGTTAGATCGTGAAACCTCGACGGCCAGGATTGATTAGGGCCAAAACGGCGTCGTTTGGTGGGATAGGGGAGACGGACCGGGTCACCAGGGTTGGGCTTGGGTCTTTCAGGGTTATTTCATTTGGGCTCAGCCATTTTGGCCCAAAGACCAGTCCAATTAAGATCATTTTTTGATTTTTCTTTTTCCCTTTTATTTCTTTTATCTATTTTTGTATTTTTGTATTTATTTATTTTTCTGATTTTATAAAATGCTAAAACAAAGCAAAGACCTAATTACACTATTTAACTCCTAAAATTACTTAAAACTCTATTTAAAGACAAACGCAATAATTAACAATGCAAAGAACTATTTTCTTGCAATTTTCTTTACATTTTATTCTAAAACTAATTAATACTAAAATTGTGAAATTAAATCCCTAAATGCCAATGCATATTTTTGTATTTTCATATGGATTAAAATGCACAAATAAAAATGCAACAATTACCAAAGAATGCCACAAAATTCACAAAAATTTATAAAATACTAGGAAAATTGTTTTGTTTGAAATTTTGGGAATTATTGCTTAGGGCAAAAATCACGTGCTCACATAAGGCTGTATGCTTCGAATACCCATCAAAAGAATATAAGAGACCTCTGCTGATGTGTATACATCTTCAGTAGCAGGAAGCCATCCATAAGCCCATTCAACTTTATCTGCGGTCAAGGACCTTAAGCATGACGACCAGGCCTCAGTATCCTCAGGGAATTCAATACCTGTCACCCGGGTCTCAAATTCTGCAATACAATTCAATCCAGTTAAACCGTAGTTCATATAGCCTGTGCGGTGACAGAGGTGTTCCTGTATCCACAATTGTAAGAGCAAATTGCAACCTTGAAAGAATTTTTCCCCTTCCCGACATTTGGTCAACGCTCGGTACATTTCTGCTACAATTAGGGGAACCACCGTGCTAGTAGGCTTTTTCATGGAAACATCTAGCATTCCTACCAGGCCAAGGTCTATGTGACCGTCTTTTCTTGGACAAATTTCTACTCCCAAAAAGGCGACCATGAAGGCTAATCCCCGTCGGGCTTCCCATTTGTCTTTATTTCCAGCATGTGTCAATCCTGTGTTGGGTTCCTCAAAGCCGATGGGGTTACCATACCGGTGATATAAGAAATGCAATGTACAACACCCTTCCGCCAGATGCGGGTCTTAAATATCCTGGCTGATGTTCAATAAATCCAAGAACCTATGACGGGTTACCGGTCGTGGGGCAAGTGGGTATCTACCTCGGAGGTTCCCGTTGAGACCGGCGTATCCGGCAATTTCTTCTAATGTAGGTGTGAGTTCAAAATCTGAAAACCGGAATACATTACGGGTCGGATCCCAGAATGGTATCAATGCCTCAATAATATCTTTTCTTGGTTTGATGTTCAGCAAATCGACGAGACCACCCAAACTTTTGACCACGGTATCTCTGCTTCCCTTTCCTAAATCATGCCACCACATGTGAAGTTTTAAAGGGATCTCGCTCAGGACTGAGAAGGTTTCGATGTTACTTGAATCCATCCTGCACATTTATTAGGGGATTTTAATGACTTATTTTGAAAATATGGCTATTTGTGCAAAAATTCTTTATTTAAAAAAACAGGCCTTGGATTTGCAAATACGGCCTTTCAGCACTTCTGGGAGGAAGATTTTAAGGCTGTGCCCGCAAACCATGTAAAAACTGACTCAGGGTAGCTATTCTTGCAAAAACGGCCTTCCGGCGTCCTTTCAGGGACATTCGGCTTATTTTAACAAGAATGGCGTCACCCGACTTATGTATGACAAAGAATTAAAATTGATATTTTTTGGGCTATTGTTGCAAAAGGGAAGGTTGGACCCGACGAGGGTTGCCTACGTATCTCACATCCGGTGAGAATCAAACCAGCGTAGTTCGGGCAAATAAACCTAACTATTTTTGAAAATAGGACTCTTTGGCAAATACACTATTTCTGAAAGCAAAAATTCATTTTTTGTGTTTTCTTGTTCAATGGCAAATAATCAAACTAATTTGAAAATAAAACCCTCTTTTTGTTTTTCTTTTCCAACAAACTAAAGAAAACTACTTTCCTTCTCTTTTTTTCCTTTTTTTTTTCAAAAATCCTGCAGCATTTCGGCACTACTTGGACACTGGTTTTTGGTTGCCCTCACTTAGTCCCAACACTGCTTATTTCCTTTTTCCACTTATTTAGACAAGCCGGTCAACATGCGAGGCCGAGCAAATAAATGCGCAAGTAGCACGTAAGGTGCATCAGGATGGTCCATTATTTCAGGTCACCTGTCCTAGACGGACCCAACCCCTGTGTTGAGTCCCCTAAGTCAAATGCACATGATGCAAACAAGCGTCCTACTAGGGATCCGGCATGAGGTTTTGTTCTTCTAGGTTTAAACCCTAGGTTTATTGGCCTAGACCTGGCTTACCCGAGCGGACAACTCGGGCCGAGGGGGAGGCAGCGTACCGGGGATACAGAAGCTCCGCCGGCTTTGCAACTTATCCTAACCTCGTTCTAAATGGGAAAAGACTCTAAACAGAAGAGAAGCTACACGAAGTGCACCCTTCTCCATGATGTAGAAGACTCAGAAAGAGGAAGGGATTCGCCACAGTTTATATACAATTCAACAAATATTAAAGCGGTGAAACATTTAGCACATAGCATGGAACATGTAGAAAAATCAGATAAAGCCAAATATAACAATTTAACTGAGCTCGAATTCTTGAACCCTGAACCGAAATTCTGGGTTCTATCCCCAGCAGAGTCGCCAGAGCTGTCACACCTCCTTTTTCACCTTACTACACCCCGAAAAGGGTATAATAAAAGGGAGTTTTTCCAATTAAAGGACAATCGAAACGGGATTCGTCTATTAAGAGATTCAGAGTCGCCACTTGGGAGATTTATGGTGTCCCAAGTCACTGGTTTGAATCCCGCATCGAGGAAAGGGTTTGACTCTGTTTAACAGTCGCGAACTAGAAATTCGGGTAAGGAATTCTGTTAACCCGGGAGAAGGGGTTAGGCACTCCTGAGTTCCGTGGTTCTAGCACGGTTGCTTAACTGCTATATTTGGCTAAAGTCCGATTTTAATACATGTTAACCTATAGTGCAATTTTAGAATTGTTTAACCGCTTTTAATTAATTTTTATGAAAGTGAACGTCGTTTAAGAGTGTGTTTTTGGATCACGTCACATGAAATGCACCCGGATCCTTGACACCTCTTATTCAACGTTTTGGGATTTGGATTTGGGTTGCATGAAATGCACACCCATAGTTAAGAAGGTAAAATTATTAAAAAGCGCGCCTAAAGTGTCTATCGTCTTGTTAACTTTGCGGAAAACCATGAAAATTCGCTAAATGGCATGTCTCGAATTTCTAAAATATTTTTAAGAAAGCATTTAATGAGGGCCCCGCAATTTATGTATTTTTATTTGGCGAGGCTCATCTCGTTTTTATTTAAAAGGGCAAGTCATAAAGCAACTATGATTTTCTACTTTATATTTGTCTCTAATAGGACCTAATTAATTTGCATTTATAAATTCGGGCCTCAAGTTCAAGTCCGAATTCAAACAAAAGGGAAGACCCTCTTAATTTGAACCCGCCACCTAATTTGAAACCCAAATTTACATTTGTGAATTAATTCCCATATTCCTATGTAATTTTGAAGGGTTTTTGATTTATGGCAGTCTTGGGCCTTGAACCGTTGGCCCAGGCCGAGGCGCGAGGCTGTCCAGCCTGGGCATTGAACTGAGCCAAAATCTCGACTCAACTAAACCAAAAGCACCACTGAAACTCGTTGCCTAGTTATATACTGAGAAGTTCATAGATGTTTTGAGAGGAGAAGCACACTGGGAGCATAAGTTGAAATTAACGCAATAATTATAAATGTAGGCCACACGATTTGGTTATGTTATGAGAGTAAATTAACAGCCCCAAAATTGAACTAGTACTTACTAACTATTGGGTTCAAAATGCATAGATTTACACTAACATACTGAGATTAACATACTGCCTCGTTAAAGCCATTTGAACTGTTTTTTTTAATTATTGAAAATGAATTGAACTCCACTACACTATATTTCATTAGTGACACAAACTAAGCCAAATTACAATTATTAACTAGTCGTAATAATTGAATTTCCAGGTATCAACTATGAATGACAGTCACAAGTCCCAAACAAAGTAGCCTCCTATTCTAATTAACCTCTGATTTCCAAATTACTCTGCACAGAATGAAACTATACTGATATGGAGAAGGAAAATTTGCTATTCTAATAATTCAGTCAGTCCACTACTGATTGACAGTCCAGTTATACAAATGATATAACACCTCAAGTAAATAAACTACTTTGTATATTAAACAGCTAGAAGCAGAACAGATCCATGATTTGACTTCAGACAGTAATTCAAGCAACATTTCCTCATGTATTCCTTCAACCAAAATTACATCAGGACTTCATAGTTCATTGGGAGATCAGAAGAAATACCTGGAATTGATTTTATAACAGAAAAAGAGGAAGATCAGCAATAGCTTCACCGAAGAACTACTCCAAACACAGCAACAACAATTACAACAGCAACAACCAGCCAATACAGGAATAATCTGAACCCAGAGCAACCAGGAAATTTCAATAGAAACAAACAACAACACAAATGACCCATAGCAACTAGTCAAACCTCAAAAACTAATCGAACAAACAACAAAACCCTTGAACCTTCAAATCAGTAGAACTGAACTCAAACTGAAAACCAGTAGCTAATAGCTGGAATCCATTTTCAAATGAATGAAACGGTAGCTATACTTTTGATTTTTGGACATCTTTCTTACTTTTTTTTTTGATTTTTCTGTATGGAACTAAGATCTGTAAGCAGAGTTTTGAACTTCTGCGATTTGAAATTTGAAATGCAGGATCAGATCTTACAAGAGGATTTTTTTTGGGGGGGGGGGGGGGAATTTTATGGCTGAAAAACTTTTTTTTCATGGCAGAGGTGACTGCCTTATATAGGCAAACTAATGGGCAGCCCTCAAATTTTTTGTTTTCATTCCAGTCCCTCTTTATTTACTCATTTAACCCCTTGTTTCCTGACTTGTGTCACAAGTCAATACACTACAATTACTGAAATTACACTAAAGTCCTGCTTTAGAAGGTCCTAGAAGATTCTAGTTTCAACTACCATGTGCTATCCAACCCTAAATGTCTAAGCTACCCTTGAATTCAACCTAAAATTACTAACACTAGTTGAACTATCAGCTATAACCAAACCAGCTACTCAACTATGGTAAGTCAATCAAGGCTAGAACCAATCATTTACAATCAAACAGGCCCTAAACTCAAACTAACAGAATTAAATCATCACATGAAAACTAGAATAGTATCAATTAGCATGAAGAAAATTATTCAAACTAGCAAAAGCTTAAACTAAACCCATGACACTGAACATGCTCGAATCTTGAATTTAATGATAAAGAACTTAAACACAGTAAAATTGACAAATTACTATCGACTAGCAGAGGAGGAATCAAAGAAAAATTTAAACTAAACTAAATTACATGACCTAAAGTACTGATTACTGCCAGAAAAAGGAAAAAAAAGAAAGAAAGAAGAAAACCAGAAAGAACAAAACAAAAATAAAGCAACATGAATGAATTTATCAGAAACGAAAGAAAACTAATAAAAGAAATAGGAGATACTCACATATGCAAGGTCGAACGGGAGACTGAAAACTCGATTCGAGCCTCGAAACAATGTTAAACATTTGTTCTTCTCAAAGAACAAACAAAACATTGTTTCGTGACTCGAATCCAATATTGGACTCAAGAAATCAGGCAACAATTGAGCAAAAATGAATTTCTAGGGCTCTGCCGGCTCTGAGATTCGAGCCGTTCCGATGATGTTTGAAGGGAACCAATGAGGGATTCAAGATGAGGGGAACCAAGAGAGTATAGGGTGTATTTTTGGGGTCGTTTGGGTGGTGGCGGCGCTGTGGGCGGTGGCGGCGGCGCCTAGGGTTTGGAGGATTTGGGATGTTTGGTTGGGATTTGGAAGAAAATAATGAAGGATATGAGATGGGGAGATGAAGGAGATGTCATGGTGAAATTTTGGGCGTGATTGGAGCATCTCCGGCGGCGGCGATGATTTCCGGCCGGCGGAGTGAGGCGGAGTGAGGCGGAGACACGGTGGTGGCAGTCGGAGACGGGAGGGGGTACGAGGAGGGAGGTCCTGGTCTCTAGGGTTTCAGAGATTTTAAGACACTTTTATCTAAAAATTAAAATCAACTGGGGCCGTTGGATTACAGAAGATCAATGGCCAGGATCTACGGACGAGGAACGACGTCATTTTGTTCTTTTAGAGGGTTGGACCGGGTAATTTAATTGGGTTGGGCGAAAATGTGACAGGTTAAAGGGTGAAATTGGGTCTGGGCTGGGGTAAAATGAATTGGGCTAAACCAATTTTGGCCCAATTTTGGTCTTTTTATTAAGACTCACTTTCTTTTATTTACATTGCTCCTTTTTCATTTTTGTTTGTTTTCATTTTTTGGTATTTTGTAGTTTTCTGATTTTATAACAATGCAAAAATAAAAAAATAAAAAATAAAGACCTAATTCATTTCCGACACTAAGCTAATTAATTCCTAAAGATTGATTAAATCTTATTTAAAAGTAGACTCAACAATTAACAATTAAAAATGCATAAATGGACTATTTTGTTATTTTCCTTAAATTTGTTCTAAAAACGACTTAACCACTAAATATTCCTAAAATATGAAATTAGATCCTGAATGCAAATGTCATGCATATTTTTATATTTTTATTAAAATGCACACATAAAAATGCAAACAATTATCAGAAAATAACACAAAAATTCATGAAAGTGTAAAATAATGAAAGAAAAATTATTTTGTTTGAATTTTGGGGATAATTCACTTAGGGCAAAAATCACGTGCTCACAACCACCGATTTGCACTGCCCCGAGGTCGAACATAGAGAATCCTCAGGGTTGAGGTGTTCCTCGAGCCTTCTGGAGACGGGCTATGAAGCGTTATAATGATCATAAAATTGGACTCTCCGATTTTAGCCTTATACAGATAGTCCCCGCGTTTCTTAGAGTGAAAATGACAAGAAACGGCCTTGACATCGGCTTCCTCGAGCCTCTCATGATGACGTCATGCTTATGACGCAAGCTTTCGTGATGACTAAAACATCCCATCAGTTCATCTTCCGAGAAGAATTCAATACACTGTCAGTTTATTTTCCCAAGAAACGGTGATATCGCCGTCGATCCGTTTCCCAAAAAGCATTGATTGCGCCGTCGGTTACGTTACTACCTTTCTATAAATGGAAGGTTGCTTGAACCAAAATTTCACCCATCCATTCTTCAAGAGCCTTTAACCCCTTTCTTCTCTTTATCCTCATCCAAACACTAATTTCCATGGTTCAAGCCCGTGACCGTAAGGTCACACGGCAGCGGTTTTGCCAGTTATGCCATGACTTTCTTTAAGAGCTTTTCCCCACTGAGTGGGATCGTACTGGTTTGTTGTCCTTGTTGTTGTTGTTGCCCCGAAATAATGAGAGAGGGGCTTCAAATTATTCCCGTACCAGAGGATGTGTGGATCGTGAACCGCTTCTCATCTCTCTTAACTTCAACCTTATGTGGCACCTCATTCCTTTTGCTTTCTATGGAATAAGGTGAAATTATCTACTAACTTTTGCATCCCACACCGGTGCAATGTCTCAAGAAGTGGCTTCACAATAGTAGTGCTGATGGGACCGTACTCGCCAAATTTTTCACCAAGCCACAATTTTCCCCGCTTGTTAAAAGCTTTTGCTCTTTGATAGGCTACAGCTATCTCGGAGGAGTCTCTCGAAGATATTGCTCTGAAGATCGAAATGGGGTCCTCGAGGGAACAGTTTTTGCAGATGTCGCGTCCGAGGATGTACCCTCGAAAGTAGTTTCAGCTTTTTAGCTGTTATTTTTTGCTTCTTTGTTTCTGTGTAAGGACCCCTCGTGGGCTTTTGTAATCGTCGCTTATTAATACAATAGTTTCTTCAATTTGCTTTTGTCTTGCGCTGGATTCCCTCTTGCCTGTGTTTGCGAAAAATCCAATCGTGTGACTTTATCGATCAGTCCGAATATTGGACTCGGACATAGGAATTCCTTTGTTTCTCAATTGGTTAATATAATGTTCCCTGAAACACTCTGTCATTCCTCGGACTAAGCTTGAATTGATCTGACGCAAACTTAGGCCGCCGGGACTTTCGAGTTCGAATTGAATGAGAGCGGGGCCTCGAAATTCTTCAAAATAAAGCTTAGCCCTTTTAGGCACCGTCGGTAGTCTTCAAGTGAAAGTTTGCTTGATCATCTGAAAATAAAGATAGCCCTTAGGCTTTTGCCAATACTCCCTGAGCGAGGATACACTCGAACTCGGGTGGCCCTTGGGCTTAGTAATTGAGCGAGCGTTTGCTTGGACTTGAAATAAAGATAGCCCTGAGGCTTTACGAATAGTCCCCGAGTGAGAACTGGCTCGGAATCGGGTAGCCCTTGGGCTTAAGAATCGGGTGAATGACTCGCACTTCAAATAACAGAGATCCTCGAGATCGGGCACCATCTCGAGGCTAGGTTTATGTGGCTAGCTCCTTAGAGCTCATCGTTATAGCAACAGAAATCCTCGAGATCGGGCACCATCTCGAGGCTAGGTTGATATGGGAATCTGTGACCCTTCGAACTTGTACGACAGCGTCATTCGTATGACATGGCCAAGAAGTGACCGAGGTGGTCCCGCCGTCACTTCTCCGAAAGTGATAATGGCCTAGTCAGAATTAATTGGCCTTTAGAGTAGGCGGACAATTGCCGTTTGCTCTATATATGAGTTCGCTTTCCTCTTACTTGAGGGTTCCGCTACTTTGGGCAGCTATCCTTTTCATAGAGCTCTCCTTCCTTGTGCCAGCTCTTTCACCATTTTAATTCGAAGCTTTCGCCTAAGTTCTTATTTCCCTTTCTTGTTTTACCATAGTTATGGCTGCTTCGCCCAAGCCTGTTCACCAAGAAGAGGAGAGTTCCGCCTATACTTCCCGCTCGGTCGGTGGTACACCGCCGGCGTCCGGTGAGCCAACCTCGAGATGTTTCGTTTTGAGGAGGGACTTTACGTTAGAGAGACCTCCCAATGTTCAGGGCCATTGGGAGCATGTATGGAGGTCCATTTCATCAATAGGAAAGGAACACCTCGAGGCAGTGAGGAGAGACTGCGGATGGGGGGAAAAGGTGGTACTGCAGGTACCTTCGCCGGAGGAGAACATCATGGCTCATGTAGAGGGGTTTTTGAACGTATACACGTACCCTTTTACGTTGGGCCCTCTTGATAGAGTCGCGCTTGACTTCTGTCGAAGATATCATGCTACCCTGGCACAGGTTCGCCCGTCGTTCTGGAGGATAGTATTGATGATGAGGTTCTTTGCGGAGGAAGCCAGGCTTGAGTTCACCCTTAGCCATCTTATCAGATTGTACCGGCCTTTTCCTTACCGAGGCATGATAACCTTACGATGTCGATCCGCAAGACCCTTTATTGCCGACGATGAAGAAGATGGGGACCGAGGATGGATGAATCGATTTGTTCGAGTACGGGCTGTCGATATTATCCCCGTGGACTTCCTGCCATTTCCTGAGAAATGGAATTTCACACGTAAGTTGTACACTTGTGTTTTTAATATTTTTGCTCATGGTGGAGGCGGACTCCGTAAAGATGCTTTCCGTTTCTTTATTACAGCAATCCCGTGGATGCCATACCAGGTCCCCGACCTGGCGGATTGGACTTGGAAGTTGGCACCTCGCTCGACCTACGTGGGCGTAAGTGGCGAGACCAGTCGAAGGGTAGATGGGAAGCAAAACACCACGGTACGTGCCATGTGATTTATTTTCTTAGAAAGGTACTTTCCTTTATGTGTATTAACTCCGTCACTGCAGACATTGGAGAATTTTCTGAGATGAGACCGTGTCCCCTAGGAGAGGAGGAAGGATCGTCGGCTTCGGGGCCGAGGAATGATAACAAATGGAAGGAGTCCTCGAAGGACGAGGGTGCTTATAGCGAGGCAAGCCCTGCTCGGAGGCTCAAAGAAGATGCATCAGCTGAGCCTGCAACATCCGAGGCTTCTGGCCTCGAAAAAATAGTTCCTCCTTTACCGCCATCTTCTTTTCCCGTCGAAGGTACTTCGAGGGTTAAAGATTTTATGCCACCTTCTTCTTCTCATGTCGAAGGTACTTCGAGGGATAAAGATTTTTTTCCGCCTTCTTCTTCTCCCGCCGAAGGTACTTCAAGGGATAAAGATTTTCTACTGCCTTCTTTTTCTCCCGTCGAAGGTACTTTGAGGCCAGGGGCCGCCTAAATCAAGCAGGGTGTCGAGCGATCGTATTCCCATCAGGAGTGGTTCTATCGGGGCCGATGAGACCAGGCCAGTAGATGTGCGCTCAACTTTTAAGGAGGCTCGGCGGCTCTGTTCTGTGGTGAGTTTTGGCCGACTGTATTGGCTTTTCAATTTTGCACTTTCATTTTCTAATTGAGCTTCTTTTTCATAGGCCTTTGACAAGCTCAGGTCCGAGCTGCTCCGTCGTGAATCCAGGTTGCGAAAAGCCTTGGACGGGGAGAAATCCCTCAGGCTTCTTTGTGACAAAAGGGCAAAAGAGCTGCTATACCTGCGGTATGAGGCGAATCGAAGTCTGGACTACGAAGGCTACCTTGAGAGATAAGTAACCTTTGTTTCAAGGGGATGCATGTTTCTTCTTCTATCCTCGGAGACTACCAGATAGATGCCCAAGTTGTGGCCAAGAAGAATGCTTTGGCCAAGGCTTCTGCCCTCGAGGTGCAACTTCGGAATGCTCGTAAAAATAGCTTGGTCCAGACGAGCAAGATAGCAAAGCTCGAGTCCGACCTTTTGGATATGAAGGCCGAGGTCATGGATGCCCGGGCTGAAGCTGAAGAGATTTGACCTAAGGCTGATAAGAAAGTGGCCGTTTATTTAAAAGATGTTGCCGACGCTCGAGCTGAGTTGAGAGGGGCTTCTGATCGGGATAGCATAAGTAATGAATATGCTCGATGCAAATCCTAGATGGAAACCCTCAAAGAGATCCATGCTAGGGGCTTCGATCTCTTGGAAGAGATAGTGTAGGCCAAGGCGGATGAATACGACGCCAAGTTCCTCGTATCCGATGCGGAAGATAATAAGGAAGAGGCCGATGAAGCCGCAGTCCTCGAGGGGAAAGTAGACTAGGCTTTTTCTTTTTGATTCTTCATACAGTTTTCTTAGAGAACTTTGTAAATGAAGCCTCATGTTATTTCACATATACATATAAAGAGGAGCCTTTCGGTTTTCGTTGCTTGTGTATGCCTTTCTTTTGTTTTGAATTTTGACGCTTGTCAATGATTAGCCAGATGAATTGAGCTTCGAGGAAAACCCTTAGGTGCGCAGATCGGCCTTGGGTCCTGTTGGGCTGGCCCGTAGGCTCTTACGCATTTTCCCTTAGGCGCTTTTTAGTTAACCGTTTCGGGCTCAGTCTTCGAGTTGGGTTTCGACTCGAGCTCATCGACCCTTAGGTTTTTGAATTTTAGGCTGGCCCTTAGGCTCTTACGCGTTGGGTCGGTACGACTTTTAACATGGGCTGGCGCTCGGGCTCTTACGCCTTGGGTTGGTACTGATAACTAGAGATTTTGACGTGTTTTATGCTCCTTCTAGCTTACGCTTTGATTATAAATTGTTACAAAATAGTCCCAAAAGGCTCATAGTTTGTGCTTGATTGCAGGTTTGATTGACAAAGTGACGAAATGTCAAAGATCGGCTCAAAAGGAGTAAAATCTGCACAAGTACCAAAAACAAGGCAAACTCGGGACAAATAGGCCTAGTGCGGCCACACTACACTTTGTGCGGTCCGCACTAGGAAGATTCAGAGAGCAGTTTGTAAGGCATAAAACCTAGTGCGGTCCGCACTAGGTAGATACAGAGAATGGCAAAACCAAGCTTCAAGTAACGCGGCCGCAGTAGTCATTGTGCGGTCCGCGGTGAAGGCTCCGCGGCCGCACTGCCATTATGTGCGGTCCGCGGAAGAGAACTTCAGAGAGTTGAAATTGCCAAGGTTCAAAGCCATGCAGTCCGCGGTCATGTTTGTGCGGCGCGCTAGCTGCCTCCGCGGCCGCAGTCCACTCTGCGCGGTCCGCGGAGCCCAAGTTCAGAGAGCCAGAATTTGAAGTCCAAGAGCCTAGTGCGACCGCAGTTCATTTTGTGCGGCCCGCACTGACCCCGCAGGGGTATTTTTGTCCAGTTTTTCCAGCTTAGTATAAATAGAACCTTTTTCCATTTTTAGGGTATCAGTGATTTTATTTTCAGCAGTTGCGCTCGTGAGAAGCTATTTTGTAGCCATTTTGGGCATTTTAGCTTAACTCTAACGATAGATTCTTGTATTTTACTTTAGTGTTTAATTAATATGTCTTCTTCTTCATCTATTTCTCTATTTTCTTGTTCAAGCATAAGTAGCTAAACCCATAACTAGGGCTGTGGCTCAACCCTAGTGTGGGTAATTGACGGGTGTTGTGATTTAAGGTTAGATTGACTATGGGTGTTTGTGTTTGGGTCAATTTTATGGTTTAATATATGAATTGGTGGTTGCAAACCCTGGTTTGTGCTAAGTTGACTTGGCTCTTCTTGAGAGAGAGAGCCTAAGTCTCCAAAATTGACCCAACAAGGAATTGGGATGGACTCAAGAGAATTGATAGTCCCAATTAAAGGGTTAAACCTCGAGAGAGTAATTATCCGACTTGAACCCTAGTTGCTCGGGCAAATATGCATACCCACACTACAAGAAAAGAGGCCTATTGTGGCAACAAAAGTCGTCACTGAAAGTGCAAAAGTCGCCACAGAAGACCATCAGTGGTGAGCCTATAGTCGTTGGCTATATTGAGTGGTTGATACTCAATCGTCGCGGCTAATTTGGTCGACACAAAAGATATGCTTTCAGCGGCAACATTAACCGCCACAAAAGTTAACTAAGATTGACACAAAATACACCTTCAAGAGACGTCAGTCGCCACTGAATAGTCGTCTTTGGTGGCGAATCATTGTTGCCACAAAAGGTTTATCTTTCGTGACAACATTAGTCGCCCCAAATTCCTCACCTTTTTGTGTCAAATTTTATCGTCACTAATATTCACTTACTTTTTGTGGCAACAAGGGATTGTTACCAAAATTAACCTTTTTGTGACGGTGAAATATCGCTACAATACTATTATTTTCGTGACAACAATAGTCGCTACAATAAAAATTTCCTGTTTTAAAAAATATTTATATAAACTATATTCGATTCATACTAGTAGTCGAACAATAATAAAACAACCTATTTATAGTGGTAACAAAACATTTCATGAAATAGAATTGTATATAATCTTTTCATTGGTAAAAGTGTAAACAATCTAAAGTATCATTGTCATTGCACGTCCTCAATAAAAAGAATACAATTTCTTTAAAATACTCCAAAAACTTCAAACTACTCCAATGTTTGTAAACTGCTCTACTGCAACTTCATTTCTTCGTTGTTGAAGTTCTTTGTTCCTGTCATTGTAAAAAAAAATATATGATGAACAAAATTAGCAGATGCACGTACTAAAGGAAATATCTGTACAAGTAGCAACAACACGAAAGAATGAAAAAGAAAAAGCTGAACTTAGATCAAACTTCAGTTTGAGCCTTCAGTATGCCAACTAATATAACCAATCTCATTCAGGAGGAAACAGATTTCGCTCTCAACTTTTCTCTTATGAGTTGCTGTGCATCGTGGAATTATATTGGAAACAAACATAAATTACACATAGCATCAGAGGTAGGAGGGATTGGCGGTTTGCAAATAGATCCACCTTAAACACCATAAGCGAATCAGCTAATAAACATGCTAGTGAAACTGTGGAAGGGGTTAGTTCTGCCAGTGAAACTGTGGAAGGGGTTAGCTGCATGATGTCAATCCTTAGAGCACATTGTCCCCCACACATTTGTTATTTTCTCAGCTAGTTTCACTGGCTATTCCTTAGCAGATCAGTTTGAACCTTTTTGCAGTCTATCATTAGTAACTTTAGACATAACCTTATAGAGCTCATTACGACAAACTATAGTTCTGAAGGTACCACGACTAAGGAGCTCACAAAGAGGTTTATACTATAAGTATAGATAGCTGATATGCTAATCTAACAGCTCATGCATAATGTCGTCTGGAATAGCAACCGAATCTTCTAAAATTTCAGAACCCTCCCCCAGAATATCCCAAAAAGCATGTGCATTCCCAACTAAAAGCATGGAGTTAGCTGTAACTAGTATCGGTAAAATTAACTAAATGTTCAAAATTAACTTAAGAGATCCTGGTTTAGTTCTGTTCAAGAGTTAGGCAAAGATAAACAATCAATACTCAATTTATACGAGCAGCTAAATCCAGTTTTGGAAGCTAAAATAGCTTTATGGCTAAGAACATTTCTTGACAATATCAATCTTAAACTATAACCAAATGTTAGCAGAGGATTCAAAGACAATAGATTAATGTATAGCTTATCAACAATGACAATTCTTATATACGGATAATAAGTTCTTTACAATTGAACCATTATTGAATGAAAATCCTCAAGTCATGCAACCTAACTGTTAGGAAGCAAGCATGACTTAAACCTTCGAAGACATTAGTAAAAAAAAAAGTTAACAATGTAGCAGGCTTCCTTAAGTCAAGAACAAAGTCTCTAGGAGAATTTACATGGAAAACTGTATACTAAAGACAAACTATCCAAATGGAGTGTCATCACTGATTTTCATGTTCCCTTTGCTTGACAGAACAGAGAGTTGCACTCACATGTTTTTTAAGTTTGAACTGTCTACTTAAGTGTTGTTTAATATCTTAAACAGCAAGGCATAAACAGGTTCTGTATATTGAAGCGGTGAATTAGAATTGGTAGTTTATAGAGCTAAGGGCAAATATGCAGCAGCAGAAACTCTCTAGCAAAAAGGTCCCCTGAAGTAGCAGAATTGCGGTACCTTTAAGCAGTGTATTATGATACATTTAGATCCTGAAGTATGGCAGTTGATAACTGACACACTTCTCTGGATTTCAGTAAGAAGCTAACCTTTACTGAGTTCGTGAACTGTATGCTGAGAGGATTGAGCATCTAGCTTAGCTGTCAATATATAGAGCTACTTCCTTAATGCGTGAATGGTGTCTTCCTCTTAGAAGTTTGTTTCTGTCATCAGGCATCATAGGTTTTTCAAAAGCTGCAAATGAATTTGGCCGAGGTTTCCTAACATTTGAAATTCTTATGATTACTCATCCTTGTGATGTGCATCTTTTGGATTAACAGAAATATTAGATCACACATAATTCCTTTTTTTTGCGCAATCTTAAAGATATGCTTCAGCTGCTATGAGAAAATTCTATCATAGAGAGGCTGTATAAACTGAATTTTTATCCTTTGTAGTGTTGAAACTAGCAGCATTGTATTAACAGTTGTATAGTACATTTGTAGAGTACTGAAACATTAGCATTTACCTTTTGAATTCTAGCTATCATCGTAGCCATCTGCTCTTTAAATCTTTTGTCAAGTTGTAGATTCATGTGTGCGTGCTCCTCTTCTAGTTTCTTTTGCAACTCAGCACGATCTTCTTCTAGCTTTCTTTGTAACTCAAAACGATCATCTTCTAGCTTCCGTGACAATTTAGCAGCCATTTGTTCTTCTACCTTTCTTTGCAACTTAGCAGCTTGTTCACGTTCTTCTTGTAATTTTCTGTCCATTTCAGCTTGCATATCTTGACGCATACTTTCCATTGCAGAAGACATACTTGCTTCTAATTCTACCTGCTGCACTCAGCTTTTTTTTGCAGGTCTTTTTCCGTACCCTTTCCCACGAACATAGCCAGTTCGTTTGCCAAGTACGGTGACTAAAATCTCATCTACATTCATCGGATTTTCTTCAAATTGTTGTTGCTCCACAATTTCTTGGAGCTGCCCCTACAATTATGCATACAATTTATGATATAAAATAGGAGACATAAAATAAAATAAATAAAACACAATTTCAAGAGATTACATGAATTTGCTGCGACTATGGATCTGACCACACCAGTTCTTCTTTGTCATTCTTACGAGTATGTTGGAGCTCCCAAACTCGATCCGGTGGTGCCTTTTTTCCATTAACAGGATTTCTCTACGATTTATTAAAGTAGAGGAAACTATTTAAGTACATAATGTGACCTAAAAAAGAATGACAAATATATGAAATATTATTGTGCTAAATGAATTTGTACCATTGATTCCTCCACTTCAGCAAATGACTTTGAGCCACATGAGTGTTTAGTTATTTGTTTTCCCCTGTTTATTTTGTTTCGCTCACTCACAGCCTGAAATTATATCCATAAATTAAGTACCAGAATTGAAATAGTAATTTGTCACATATTTATATTACCAAGTTACCTTGAATTCCGGACTTCCAAAATGTCCAAACAGAAACACCCAATCCTTAGGTGTAACATCACTTGGCCTATGAGATAATCTCTCTTCATCAGTAGCATAGCGAGAATATTCAACATGCAATCGAGTCTTCCATGTTCTAAAAAGTCTTTGCATAGTATTGACCACAAGAGCTTGCAATACATGCTCTCGAACTCCGGGAGCTTCAAATTTATCCTAAATGCAAATACGAAAAGCTTTTGAGAGTAAATAAAACGTGTGATAAAAAGTCGATATAACCTTTATTAACAAATCATTACCTTAACCTTCAACCACATCGCATCTCCATGTTTTGTGATTATTTCTTGCCAATCACCATCTCTGAATGAGATAGTGCTGCGCATAATCAAACCACAATAGTTAACAATGTCCCTAGACCCGGTACCTACAGCTCTCTCAATGTCATATGGAATGACAATAGGAATTTTACTACCATGCTTAGTTTTCAAATCTACAAGTAAAGATTTGTATCTCCCCTCCTTTTATTGGATTTGTTGCAAGAAGCTGCGCGCAAAAGAATATATATTTAACAATCATATAGCATCCAGAATATGACTATTTAATGATGAGCTACTGCAATTGTTTAGCTTCAAAAGCAAGCAGTAGTAAAATTCGTATTCAACAATCAGTATTATTTAACAGTCAGAAGCAAGCAGTACTTTTGATCTCCTGGCCTCTAAAAGAGTTAGGAATCTTTAGATCTTAAGAACATTAGCAAGATTGGAATTCGGAAAATCGAAAAGCCACATAAAACGACACATGAAGGACTGTACTGCTTGCACAAGCACACAAAAAATCACAGCAGGCGACTAGTGAAATTATTCTCTGCAACAGGCGCACTTTCGATTCATATACATACTCTCTGTCTCTGCCCAAAGTGAAGCTGTGAACAGTGTCTTTTTACATACATGTGTCAGTGCACAGATGCATATCTTTTTACCTTTCTATGCATTTCCTCCAATGTTATTTTCACATGATTCAAGGGATCGCTAATGGTTCTTTGTTCATGTTGTGTACTTTTTTGCTCTAAAACAAACAGGTATATAGAAGACTATCTTCTTAAACTATGAAATATTAGAAGTTAAAGACAGTTATTAGCCAAACTGATGGCAGAAGAATAGGCCACATAATAATTAACCTTTAGAGAAAGGTTGGCATTCTGAATTGTACTTACTGATTTGTGGTGATCATAGCAAGTTTTCTAGACCTGAATCTAATTTGTCCGTTCCGCACTCAGTTTAACAGAAACTAATATGTGAGTTGTAGACATCTCCAATAATATTCCATCTCTTGGCACATTAAACGAATTAATAGTACATGTTTGTCTTAAGATTTTCACCAGTATTGCAAAAAATACTAAACAAATTGAGTTGTTAATTAGTTAACAGAAAGATTGAGAGAACTAACCTGCAGCACTTTCAGTTTCTACAGTGGGATGCGTACTTTCGACAATAATTCTTGATGACTGTGATCCATTAGGTTCTTGACAAGGTTGACTTGAAAGTCTAGTCTCTGAAGGTTCTAATGCTTGTTTATGCCGAGATGCTTGTGGTTGAGAAGAACGCTCAAGCCTTGTCAATGGTGCATTAGCCCTGTAGGATGACGTCGCTATAGAACTGTCACGAACTCCAATACTGCCACCTGCACGAGTACCTCCACCTCCACCTTGTGCACCTCTACCTCGTCCAAATCCTACCATTTCCTACAATATCTCAAAATAAAAAATATGAAAACAAAAATCAAAGTTCTGGTGAAGATCCATGTCTGTCTAGTAAAGGATCGTGCCATTATTGAGATTTCTATCATTCTTAAACTCAACAACTGCTGTATATGTACATTTAAAAGCTTAGCAAAGCTATAACATTCAAGTCATCATCACATATAAAAGTAAAAGGGATATTCTAGTATATTAAAGGTAGTAATTAAGATGAAGGTTCATTGAATAGCAGAATAATAAGGGGGATAAAGAAGCTACTGATAAGAATCCATAGAAAGAAACACGAAAGCTATCTATTTGGTCACTCCATATCCCCATCATCTATGTCGGTGTCCTCTCCATCGTTATCATCAAGTAACTCTTCATCGCTTTTTTCACCATTATACAGATCCATGTGATCGTCATTAATGAAACCATCGTCCTCATTATGCACAGTTGTCTGAGCTTCAGTCGCTTGGTTATAATCAATAATTTGTGGTTCAACATCATCCCTATATAAGGACACCACAATATCAATTTCTTGAGCATGAATGCGCGATGTATTAATTTCAACTTGCTCTTGTTGATAAGCATCTTCACTCGGTAATACTTCATCTTCAATTTCTATAGAATTAATATCCTTTTCAGGCATATTAAAAAGGTCACGAGGATTTGTCTTCACAACAACAAGCCAATCTTTGTTAGACATGTCGTCCACATAGAAAACTTGTTCACACTGAGATGCCAACACAAATGGCTCATTTGTATTCAAGGCACAGCGGGTATTCACACTTGTGAAGCCATATTTGTCAATCTTATATCCTTTTCCTAAGTGAGCCACATCCCACCAATGACACCTGAAGAGGTAAACTTTCTTATTTCCCACATAAGATAACTCGTAAATGTCCTCCACTATACCGTAATACTCCTTTGTTGAGTCTGAATCATCTCCTCTAACAAGAACTCCACAATTCTGTGTTTTTCTTCTCGACTCTATATCTCTTGTCTGAAATCTAAATCCATTCACCATTAATGTGGAATATCGAAGCACTAGAGGTCCAGGACCGAGTGCTAAGCTTATGAGATCATCATTTGCATGTCCTTGTGCAGATAGTTGTAAGATCTCCAAAAGACAAACAATACTCTCGTAATCAATAACATATGTGATAATAACATTAATATTCAACATGTCATTTTATTCATCACTTACATGTGCACGAAACCAATCAAAAAAGTCATTGTTATGCTTTCCATCCCCTATTGCACTTTGTCTTTCCATCTCTCTGGTGTGTTTCCTACATTTTAATAATGGGTTAGTTAGGACAACGTAATTGAACTATCCTAACACAAAATTATCTTGAAGTTCTCCAGAAACTTACTCAAGGAACGACCAAACTTCTTCACAATTTTGAAGCACATACATGGATGCTTGGTTTAACTCATCATGAGATAGCGGGGCGGGATCTGAACCACCTTTTGTTCGTCCACTATTTTTAAAGATAGATATCTCACCATGTGACACAGATTCATCATCATTCCTAGCTGGCCTATTGAACTTGGTTGAGATATTCTTTTAAGTAGCGCGAGCAAAATGTGAGGCTTTCTTCTGCCAAATAACCTTCTGCAATTGAGCCTTCAGGACGAGCATAGTTGCAAACATACGACTTAAGTATTCGCAAATACCTGTATACAAATGACTAGTTAAAAACAATATGACATTCTGAAATTATAATATTGAAATTTAAAGGATAACACGTTACCTTTCAAAAGGGTACATCCACCGATATTGAACTGGTCCACCTAGTTTTGCCTCTCTTGCCAAATGAATGGGCAAATGAACCATGACATCGAAAAACGCAGGAGGGAAAACCATTTGGAACTTGCACAATGTGATAGTAATTTCAGCCTCTAAGATATCAAGATCTTCAATTGTCAAGCACTTAGAACATAAATTCTAGAAAAATTTTCCTATTTCGATAATTGGCTCACTCACTTGCTTAGGCAACACACCATAAACTGCTAATGGAAAAATATCTTCCAATAATACATGGTGATCATGACTTTTTAATCCATGTATCTTTTTTCTCTTCAACCTTGACACACCTAGAAATATTTGATGAAAAGGCATCAGGAACCTTCAAATTAGCTAAGAAATTACACACTTTCAGCTTCTCTTCTGGGATAATGCGTAGCATGCTGCTGGTAACAACACATTGTTTCCATCCTGAATTGGATGCAAACCTTGCCTAATACCAAGGTCCACCAAATCATACCTACTTTTTAACGTGTCCTTTGTCTTCCCATCCACATTCATCACAGTTGATAAAATGTTATGGGACACATTTTTTCTATGTGCATAACATCAAGGTTATGTCGTAACAAAAGTGTCTTCCAATATGGCAATTCGAAAAAAATACTTTTCTTCTTCCAATTGTAAGCATTATTAGGGGCATTACGCTTTCGCTTTTGCCCTTTACCGAAAGTCACGTTACCCAACCCTTGTAGTTGCATAAGTACATCATCACCTATTAAAGGATTAGGTGCAACTCCCTTTTCCACTTTCCCATCAAATAACCTCTTATTTTTGCGCCATGGATGGTCTAATGGAAGGAAGCAACGATGCCCCATATAACACAATTTACTACGTAATGAAATCGATTGTGTATCTTTGTGGCAACAAGGGCATGCAAATTTGCCCTTGGTTGACAATCCTGAAAGGTTCCCATATTCAGGAAAGTCATTAATTGTCCACATGATAGCCGCACGCATCATAAAGTTAGATTTTGAGTGTGCATCATAATTTTCTACTCCTTCCCATAATTCTTTTAATTCTTTAATCATCGGTTGTAAATATACATCTATATCATTGCCTGGACACTTAGGACCTGGAATAAGAATTGTCATCATGAAATACTCACTCTTCATGCAATCCCAGGGGGGTAAATTATACGGAACTAGTACGACTGGCCATATGCTACGGTTGGAACTCATGTTCCCATAAGGCTGGAACCCATCGCTTGCTAAACCTAATCGAACATTTCTTAATTCAGCAGAAAAGCTGGGATGTTTCTCATCAAAAGATTTCCATGCCATTGCATCAGACGGATGTCGCAAGATACCATCATCAACATGTTCCTCCTTATGCCGCCTCATCTTTTTTGCTGTCTCTCTTGCCATGTATAATCTCTGCAGTCTTGGTTTGGTAGGAAAATGTCGTAAGACTTTATGAGCTACTTTCTTGCCTCCATTCTCTTTTGACTTCCATCTAGACTCACCGCACTTAGGACATGACTGTGCATTGGCATGCTCGCGCCAATATAAGATACAATCATTCTGACATGCATCTATTTTGGTGTACCCCAAGCCTAAGTCTCGAAGTACTTTCTTTGCTTCATAGAAAGAATTTGGAACAAATGACTCCACCGGAAGAACTTCTTTAAAGAAACTCAACAAGTCATCCATTGATTTGTTGGTCCAATGATTAAGGCACTTCAAGTGAAGTAGTCTAACCACAAAAGACAACTTGGACACATTTTTACAACCAGGATAAATTTCTGTCTCAGCATCTTCAAGTAATTTGTAGAACTTTTGTGCTTGCAAATTTGGTTCTTCATTATGGTGTGGAAGATTATTTGCATCAGGTGTATTCGCATATCCATAAGCATCATGAATCATCCCAGTAATATCATCTTCTTCAGCATTATCATCCTATACTTCATCATTGTTTATCACATCAGAATTTTCAACTCTTACCAACACCTCTCCGTGCAAGTCCCACACTTTATAACTATCCCAAAACCCATTGCTCAACAAGTGTCTTCTTATTTGGATTTTTAACATGTACTCTGTATTTCTACACCCTTTACAAGGACATCTGATCACAGTGCTCATATTTGGTTGACTGTATGCCCAATTAAGAAAGTTATCTATTCCTTTAATATACCTTTTATCACATTTATTCTTAATATTCAGGCAATTTTATCCATTGCTATTTTCTACAAAAAAAATACAATAAAAAATGTAAGCACGTCACTAATCAAAACTAACCACGTTATATAAGCACGTTTTGAACTCATCTATACGAGTACAAACACTAGGATATAAGACTTTAGAAACATAGTAAATGAGAACACAGTGAATATTCTAAAAACTAATTTAACACCAACATTTGGTCTTATAGAATAACTAACATTAATTCACCTCTAAAGTGCAAATCAAATAATAAATTACATAGGAAATCAAATAACATAGGGTACAAGGAACTAAATTACATAGGAAATCAAATAAGTTGACAATAACATGTGATCGATCTCCAAATAATTATCCTAAATTCTAAGGGAAAAAACTTAATCTTTAAAGGCAAAGTGTATCGTCGATACTAAATCAATGTATAATGACGTAAACCATGGTCATGTGTTATCGGGCAATTCAATTATAGCTATTACAGTTTACCAAACTATTAAATATAATATCTAATGCTATGGATTAAAATGCGCAGATTACTTTCACTTTAGCTCACACTAATAATCCTAGTTCATATTTCGCTTTAGCTCACACACCAAGCCTTAGCCCTCATCTATGGAGAGATCAGGAGTTTGATCCCGTAGGATGTCCATTTTTAGAAACAAAAAAAGCTCTAAAATTCATTAAAATTCAGAGCCTATTGGGATCGAACCCTTGATCTCAAACATGATAGTCAGTCGCTTAACAGTTAGGCTACGAGTCAAGATTAAGCTTTAGGCGCTACGAATAAATAATTTTCAGGCGGTGTCATTACTGTTTATATGCAGTAATTTGATAAGGTACTTCTGGTTAAGGATGAAAGAATCTCTAACTATGCCAACACACGCCTTAATGGTCATCAAGCTACTTGCCTTGTCTATAGGTGGGTGGCTATCCTGTTTTAGTAGAGCAACTAGAACATAAGTTGGGTTTGCAACTTGCAGATTTGATATATTTTTTGTGCAAGTTGCCACGGTTCTCGGGTGTTTGGCCCTAATTTTCAGTGTAGATCAGCAGAGCGGAAGTTAGTCAAACACAATACTAAAGCTATATAAACAAATAGTAGTAAACCTTTTCCCCATGATTCCAGCATAGAAGCAAACGACATGGTCAGAATCTTTTTGAGTCGTGGACAACAGGTTAAGCTACAGATAAGAAGACATAATAATACTGAAGAGGGAAAAACATATTGCCTGGAGAAATCTGAGCAGAGAAACAGGCCGAAATCTAATGTGAGCACAGAGAATTTTTTTGCTGGTTTACTTTTGCGAGATTTGTAGTTGCACCATATAGAACTTCTTTCCTTAGGTTTTTTTATTTGGAAGAATTGTAGTTGGAAAAGAGATCTTTTTACCTTATTGAAACAAAATTGTAGGGTTTTTTTGGTTCCTGACTTATTGGTTTCGCGGGAAACAAAACTTTGCAGACTTTGGTTTTCCCCCTCTGTTTTCCGAAAAAAGATTAATTTTATTATATTTAAAGAATTTAAATTACAGTTTCTGTGGCGACTAAGTCGCCACACATTCTTATAAATGGCGACTATCTAAGAATTGCTACTAAAACTTTTACATCAAATTTTTATTTTTGCGGGAAAGTGAAATTTAGCGGTAAGTATTTGTTGCGACCTAAGTTTATTTGTCACTAAAAGTACCCTTTTCATGGAAACTATGATAGTTGTCACCAAAGCTGTAATTATTTGTGGCAAATTTAATACATCGCCACTAAATCACCTACTTTTTGTGGCGAATAATATAGTCGCTGTTGAAATCCGTCACTAAAAACCTCATTTCTTGTAGTGCCAATTGGTCTCGAGAGAGTCAATTGGGCAAAATCACTCTCTCTACCGAGAGGTGTGAGAGTGGGTAAAATTGTGCAACGGCTATACATATTTCCCCAATCATGTCAATCAAGCTTTAGAAGCAATTACCCGTCAATTAACCACCTAGGTGAAAGTCACCACCCTAGTGCCCCTTAATCCATTAGATACAACTCTTAGCAATTGTCTCTTAGCGTAATCTAGTTTCAATTCTAATTAGTAGTTTTATAATAGTAGTTTATAAAAGAAAACCCAAAAATTATGAGAAGACCAATTAAGAGCACACACGCGATCCTAAGCTAAGTAGATACCCAACTCCAATCCTAGCTCTCTGTGGATTCGATCCCGACCCACAAATTGGGTAAAAGCTATTGCGACCCTCTCTTGCTACCTTTTATTGGTGCGGAGTTGGCTGCGATCACTTTTTGGCACCGTTGCCGGGGAGCTAACGGTTTTGGCTATCTATTTAGTTAGTTTTGTGTGTTGTTCTTCTTTCCTTCTTTGTTACTAATTTGTGTGTGTGATTACTACAGGTACCAACATGGCTNATACTCCCAATTAAAGGGTTAAACCTCGAGAGAGTAATTACCCGACTTGAACCCTAGTTGCTTGGGCAATTATGCATACCCAATTGGTCTCGAGAGAGTCAATTGGGCAAAACCATTCTTTCTACCGAGAGGTGTAGAGTGGGTAGTATTGAGCAACGGTTATAACATATTTCCCCAACCATTTCAATCGTGCCTTAGATGCAATTACCCGTCAATTAGCCACCTAGGTGAAGGTCACTACCCTAGTGCCTTTTAAACCATTAGATACAACTTGTAGCAATTTACTCTTAGTCCAATTTAGTTGCAATTATAATTTGTAGTTTGATCATAGTAGAATATAAAGAAAACCCCAAAAATTATGAGAAGTGTAATTAAGAACACATACGCGATCCTAAGCTAAATAGATACTCAACTCCAATCCTATCTCTCTGTGGATTCGATCCCGACCCAGAAATCGGGTAAAAGCTGTTGCAACCCTCTCTCGCTACTTTTTTTTTGTGGTGCGGAGTTGGCCGCGATCAACTTTTTGGCGTCGTTGCCGGGGAGCTAACGGTTTTGGCTATCTATTTAGTTAGTTTTGTGTGTTGTTCTTCTTTCCTTCTTTGTTACTAATTTGTGTGTGTGATTACTACAGGTACCAAATGGCTTTAAATGCTAATGACCCTCTTGGAAATGTGCTTGCGGGGGAGGAGGTTGAAGATATTGGAGACGATGAGGTGCCTCTTGTACCTCCCAGACCACGACAAGGCCGCCAGGCCAATGCTAATGACAACGTTCCAGACCCTCCTCCGCCACCTCCAAGAGCGGTTCCTCGGGTGCTACCGAACCAAGGCTATGCAAGTGCTATTATCCCTCCCAGAATCCGGGCGGGCAATTTTTAGATAACCAATATGATGTTGACTTTACTTGAGCAGCGTGGGTATTTAACGGGCGCTGCGGATCAAAATGCCTACAAACATCTCAAGGGGTTCGTGGACACATGTTGGGGTAGCAAGCAGACGAATGTGTCCAAGGATGCTCTTAGGTTGAGGCTTTTCCCTTCCTCACTTCGGGGGAAAGCATTGGATTGGCTAGAGAGACTCCACAACCATTCCTTCACGACTTGGGATGAGTTGGCGGATAAGTTTATTGCTAAAGTTTTCTCACCCGGGCACATGGCGGCACTTCGAGATGAAATATTGGCTTTCAAGCAAGAACCCACAGAACCTTTGCATGAGATTTGGGAGCGGTTTAGGACGATGGTGAAGGATCGAATGCCCCAATAATGATATGATGGAGCGATGATCCAACAAACCTTCTATCGGGGCATCAATACTATAAATCAATGCATAGTCAACCAATTGGCTGGGGGTAATTTCATGAAGTTGACTTATGACCAAGCTTGTGAGATTCTTGATGAGATGGCGGATACGTATTCCGCATTGCAAAGTAGGGCCAATGTTCCTCAAGGTGACCCTACGGTTATTCATTTGCATAAGGAATTACATGACCATGGGCAGGCTATAGCGGAGTTGACAACTATGATGAACCAATTGGCTAAGGCACAGTTGCAACAAGTCCAAAATCCTCGCCAAGTGAATGCCATGGAGGGTGTGAATATGCTTGTTAACAAGAGAAGGCAACGAAGGCAACAAAACCAAGGGAATTCTGAACAATTTGATGATGATTGTGATGGGTTTCAAAATGAGGGCTATGATGAGCAAAATGAAGAGGTACAATATGTAAACAATTTTCAAGGCCAACGGGGCAACTCTTCCAACCAATAACAGTGGCGACCCTAGGGTAATTGGGGCAATCAATAACAAAACAATGGTAATTGGGGGAACAATAATCACAACAACAACTGGGGCAATCAGAACAACAATCAAGGTAACCAAGGGCATTGGAATGGTAATAACAACAACTGGGGCAACAATAACAATCAAGGTGGATGGAACAATAGGAACCAAGGAAACCGGGGGCAAGGCTTTCAAAGGCCCCCAATGTACCAACAACCGAACAATCCACCCCCTTTCCCTTCTCAAAGTCCTAGTTCTTCGGGTAATGAAATGGGTAGAATTGAAATGATTTTCGAACAAATGATGAAAAAGAATGCGGATTCCGATGCGCAATTGGCTTCTCACAATACTTCAATTAGGAATTTGGAGGCACAAATAGGCCAAATCTCTCAATCATTGAATACTCGCCCGAAGGGTGCTCCACTAAGTGATACGGTAGTGAACCCAAAGGGTGCGAACAATCATGTCATGGCGGTTACAATACGAAGTGGGAGAGGCGGTGATGTGAATGCCTCGAAGCAAAAGCAAGTTGTTGATGGTGATGTTGAGTTGCAAGAAGATGTGGTTCCTTTGGTAGTTGAAGATGTGGTTGATGAAAATGTGAACAATGAAGTGAGGATTGACATTAATGAAACTGAGCTGGAAACTCAAGAGACCGTGAACCCGTCTAGGGATCACGTAATTGACATGCCGGAGCCGGTTGTGCCAAAAGCCAAGGCACCTTTGCCTAGGCACCTCCCCCTATCCTCAGAGGCTAGTCAAGCAGAAAAGTGAGAATCAATTCAAAAAGTTCATCGACATGATGAAGAGCTTATCCATCAATGTGCCTCTAGTAGAGGCTTTAGAGCAAATGCCTGGTTATGCTAAATTCATGAAGGATTTGGTTACAAAGAAAAGATCAATGGACTGCGAAACTATCAAGATGACCCACCATGTTAGTACCATAGTACATTCAATGGCCCCGAAATTAGAGGATCCTGGTGCTTTAACTATCCCCTGCACGATTGGTAGTCCAGACTTTGCCAAAGCTTTATGTGATCTTGGGGAGAGCATCAATTTAATGCTCTTCTCAGTTTTCAAGACTCTGGGTATTGGGCCACCAAGGCCAACTTCCATGAGATTACAGATGGCAGATAGATCAATGAAGCGACCTTTGGGTATAGTTGATGATGTGCTTGTCCGGGTGGACAAATTTATCCTGCCAGCGGACTTTGTGATTTTGGATTGTGAGGTCGACTATGAGGTCCCGATCATATTAGGGAGACCTTTCCTTGCAACGGGGAAGGCATTGGTTGATGTTGAAGTGGGTGAACTAACTTTCAGAGTAGGTGATGAAAACGTAGTCTTCCATGTTTGCAAATCCACGAAGCAACCCAATAGCACCGAGGTGTATTCATTTGTGGACATTGTCACAGCTATGGTCGTGGATGACACAAGTTCTATGATTAACGTGGAGGATCCCCTTGAGGTCGTGCTATTAAATCTTGATGTCAATAATGATGCAAGTAGAGTGGAGTGTGTCAATGCTCTACATGGGATGGGCTCATATTCCTATGAGCCGAGAAAATTGTGTTTGGATCTTGAAAATCGGAAAACTCCACCAACCAAACCATCAATTGAGGAGACACCAATGTTGGAGTTGAAGCCACTTCCTCCATACCTCAGGTATGAATTCTTGAGCTCTAATTCAACTTTACCAGTTATTCTTTCATCTTGCCTTACTAACATGCAGGTTGAGGCCACTTTGGCGGTGCTTCAAAGGCGAAAAAGGGCAATTGGATGGACTCTGGCGGATATCCGGGGAATAAGCCCCGCATTTTGCATGCACAAAATTATTTTGGAGGATGATGCAAGGCCTTCCTTAGAACATCAAAGGAGGCTCAATGAGGCAATGCAAGAGGTGGTGAAGAAAGAAGTGATCAAGTGGCTAGATGCAGGTGTGGTGAATCCAATCTCCGATAGCTCATGGACTTCTCCGGTACAATGTGTGCCGAAGAAAGGTGGGATGACTGTGGTGACAAATGACAACAATGAACTTATTCCCACTCGGACGGTTACCGGATGCCGGGTANCGGGTTGTGCAATGCTCCAGCGACCTTCCAACGATGCATGATGGCTATTTTCACCGACATGGTGGAAGATATTTTGGAGGTCTTTATGGATTATTTTAGTGTGGTTGGTGATTCATTTGAAGAGTGTTTAAGAAATTTGGATAGAGTCTTGGCCTGATGTGAAGACACAAATCTCGTTCTTAATTGGAAAAAATGCTACTTCATGGTTGAAGAGGGCATAGTGTTGGGCCACAAAATTTCTAAGCATGGGATTGAAGTAGACAAAGCCAAGATTGAGGTGATTTCAAGGCTCCCTCCCCCCACTTCTGTCAAGGGGGTGAGGAGTTTTTTTGGGCATGCAGGGTTCTACCAGTGATTTATCAAGGATTTTTCGAAGGTAGTGAATCCTCTTTGCAAGTTGGTAGAGAAAGATGCTAAGTTTGTGTTTGATGAGAAATGCATGGAGGCCTTTGAACTCCTTAAGCATAAGTTGACCACCACCCCGATCATTACCGCACCCAATTGGAGCTTGCCTTTCGAGCTCATGTGCGACGCGAGTGATGTTGCGGTTGGGGCAGTTTTGGGTCAAGAGTGAACAAAATGTTTCATCCCGTGTACTATGCAAGCAAGACTATGAATGAAGCTCAAAGGAACTACACGGTGACGGAGAAGGAATTGTTGGATATTGTGTTCGCCATGGAAAAATTTCGGCCATATCTTATGGGAGCCAAAGTCATAGTGCACACCGATCATGCTGCCCTTAGGTATTTGATGACAAAGAAAGACTCCAAGGCAAGGTTGATGCGATGGGTGTTACTTATTCAAGAGTTTGATTTGGAGATAGTGGACTGGAAAGGTAGTGAAAACCAAGTGGCGGTCATTTGTCCTGCTTGGAGGAGGAAGGTAGGCCGTGTGATGGCCTAGAGATCAATGATACATTACCCATGAGCAACTACTTTCTGTGTCGATGTGTGATATGCCATGGTTTGCGGACATTGCTAATTTCCTTGTGACTGGCATCATCCCGTGTGAGCTCTCTTCTAACCAAAGGAAGAATCTCAAATGAGATAGTTTGGACTTCTATTGGGACGAGCCATACTTGTTCAAGATTTGCACCGACGGAGTCATCCGGAGGTGTGTACCTGAGGAGGAGCAATTTAGCATTCTAGAAGCTTGTCATTCCTCCCCCTATGGTGGCCATCATGGAGGGGCGAGGACGGCTTCGAAAGTTCTGAGTTGTGGTTTTTATTGGCCAACCTTGTTCAAAGATGCAAGTGATATAGTAAAAAGATGTGATCAATGTCAACGAGCGGGCGGGATTTCCAAGAAAGATGAGATGCCTCTAAACACCATTCTTGAAGTTGATATCTTTGATGTATGGGGTATCGATTTTATGGGCCCTTTTGTAAGCTCATATGGAAACACCTACATTCTTGTGGCGGTTGATTATGTCTCAAAATGGGTCGAGGCCGTGGCCTTGCCCAACAATGAGGCTAGGAGTGTGGTGGCATTTCTGAAGAAAAGTATTTTCACAAGGTTTGGTACACCTCGGGCAATTATTAGTGATGGAGGATCGCATTTTTGTAATAGAGCTTTTGATACCTTGCTTTCCAAGTATGGTGTCAATCACAAAGTGTCTACGCCTTATCATCCTCAAGCAGGTGGCCAGGTTGAAGTGTCTAACAGGGAGATTAAGAGCATCTTGTCCAAAACCGTCAATGCCAATAGGACCGATTGGTCTAAAAAGTTAGATGATGCTCTATGGGCTTACCGGACCGCTTACAAGACCCCAATTGGTATGTTGCCATACCGGTTGGTGTTTGGGAAACCATGTCATCTACCAGTGGAGTTGGAACATAAGGCCATGTGGGCCTTGAGGAAGCTTAATCTTGAGTGGGATGTTGCGGCAACTCTTCGTGTTGAACAACTCAATGAACTTGATGAATTCCGGTTCCATGCATACTCTAGTTCGTCCTTGTATAAGGACAAGATGAAGCACCTTCATGACAAATATGCTCGTGGAAAGGAGTTCAAAGTTGGTGATTTGGTCCTCTTGTTCAATTCTCGTCTAAGGTTGTTTCCGGGAAAGCTGAAATCAAAGTGGAGTGGACCATTTGAAGTTGTATGTGTGACCCCGTTTGGTGCTCTAGATTTGAAGAACAAAAGTGGTGAAGTCTTTAGAGTAAATGGGCACCGTGTCAAGCATTATCTTGGGAAGTTTGATGATAGCCATGTGGTGGCTGTTGTTCATTTCAAATGATGTGATGGTAACCCGCGTCGTGCCGCGACGTTAAATCAGGCGCTTCTTGGGAGGCAACCCTTGTGTTTTTCTTTTTGTTTTCTTTGATTTTTCTTGGTAGTACAGGATTGATTTTTGGGCTAATTGATTGTGAGATGTTGCAGGGATTGAGTTGATGCAGTGCAGGACATAATGGCAAAATTTGTTTAGTCTCTGAAGTTTCCAGTGCGGCCGTACTACACTTTGTGCAGTCCGCACTGGTGTGAGCCAATGTGAGGACTCTCTGAAGTTTTCCACTGCGGCCGCATTACATTTTGTGCAGACCGCGGTGGACCTCTGCGGCCGCGGTCTATTTTGTGCAGACTGCAGAGGTTGCCTTCTCAAACTTCTTCTAAACAAACCCGGCGCGGACCGCAGTCCATTTTGTGCGGCTGCGCTGGTAGGTGAGAATGGGTCCTACGGGTTTCTCTATAAATAGGTAGTACAAATAGGAATGAAGTACGCGGACTTGATCAGCTGATCCACAATCACCCAAATAGCATCGAACTTCGTCAAAGTCCGTGGGAGCCCAACTACAAAGTCCATGGTGATCCGCTCCCACTTCCACTCTGGAATATCCATCTGCTGAAGCAAGCCACCCGGTCTCTGATGCTCATACTCACCTGCTGACAATTGAGACACCGAGCTACAAATCCCACAATATCTTTCTTCATCCTCATCCACCAATAATGTTGTCTCAGATCCTGATGCATCTTCGCGGTACCGAGATGAATGGAATACCGCGAGCTATGGGCCTCCTCCAGAATCAACTCCCGAAGCCCATCCACATTGGGCACACAAATCCGGCCATGCATCCTCAACACCCCATCATCAGCAATGGTCACATCTCTGACATCGTCGTGCTGAACTCTGTCCTTAAGGACAAAAAAGTGAGGATCATCATACTGGCGCTCTCTGATGCGATCAAACAAGGAAGACTCAGAAATCACACTAGCTAAGATCCGACTGGGCTCCGAAATATCCAACCTCACCAACCGGTTGGCCAAGGCCTGAACATCAACTACGAGAGGTCTCTCCCTAACAGGAATAAATGCAAGACTCCCCATACTCACCGCCTTCCTACTCAAAGCATCAGCCACTACATTGGCCTTACCCGGATGGTACAAGATAGTAATATCATAGTCCTTTAGCAGCTCTAACCATCTCCGCTGCCTCAAATTTAGATCCTTCTGTTTGAACAAGTGCTGGAGGCTACGATGATCAGTAAACACCTCACAAGACACACCATACAAGTAATGCCTCCAAATCATCAACGTGTGAACAATGGCAGCCAACTCTAAATCATGGACATGGTAGTTCTTCTCGTGGGGTTTCAACTGACGAGAAGGATAAGCAATAACCCTACCCTCCTGCATCAACACACATCCAATACCCACTCTTGAAGCATCACAATACATTGTATATGAACCTGAAGTTGATGGGAAAACTAACACTGGAGCTATGGTCAAAGTAGTCATGAGCTTCTGAAAGCTCGCCTCACACTCATTCGACCACTGGAATGGAGCACCCTTCTAAGTCAACTTGGTCAAGGGTGATGCAATAGATGAAAATCCCTGAACGAACCGACGGTAATAACCCGCCAATCCAAGAAATTTGCAAATCTCTATGGCTGAGGACGGTCTGAGCCAACTCTGAACCGCCTCTATCTTCTTCGAATCAACCTGAATACCCTCACTGGACACCACATGCCCCAAGAAAGCCATCGACTTGAGCCAAAACTCACATTTGGAGAACTTTGCATAAAGCTTCTCTTCCCTCAACCTCTGCAACACAACTCTCAAATGCTCTGCGTGCTCCTCCTGACTACGCGAGTATACCAGAATATCGTCAATGAAAACAATAACGAACGAGTCGAGATACAGTCGGAACACGCTATTCATCAAATGCATGAACGTTGTTGGGGCATTGGTCAGCCCAAAAGACATCACAAGGAACTCATAATGACCATATCGGGTCCTGAAAGTTGTCTTAAGATTATCCGAGTCCCTGATCTTCAACTGGTGATACCCTAAACGGAGATCAATCTTGGAGAACACCCTCGCTCCCTGAAGCTGGTCGAATAAATCATCAATGCGAGGCAGGGGATACTTGTTCTTAATTGTAACCTTGTTCAACTGCCTGTAATCAATGAATCCTCATAGTGTCATCCTTATTCTTCACGAACAAAACAGGCGCACCCACGGCGAAACACTAGGCCGAATAAACCCCTTATCAAGGAGTTCCTGAAGCTGCTCCTTCAACTCCTTCAACTCCGCTGGTGCCATACGATTCGGTGGAATAGAAATGGGCTGAGTGCCCGGCACCAGGTCAATACCAAAATCAATATCCCTGTCCGGAGGCATGCCCGGCAGGTCTGCAGGAAACACATCGGGAAAATCCCTCACAACTGGAACAGAATCAATGATGGGAGTCTCTGTACTGACATCCCTCACAAATGCTAAGTATGAAAGACAAACTTTCCCAACCACACGCTGGGGCTTTAAGAATGAAATCACCCTACTAGGAACATAATCAGACGAACCCCGCCACTCAATCCGTGGCATACCCGGCATAGCTAACATCACCGTCTTGGCGTGACAGTCTAAGATATCCCGACACGGAGATAACCAATCCATGCCCAATATCACATCGAAGTCCACCATGCAAAGTAACAGAAGATCCACTCGGGTCTCAAGACCCCCAATAGTCACCACACACGACCGGTCCGGTATACACGGTCTACAACAACGGTATCACCCACCGGAGTAGATACATGAACAGACAAAACAAGAGACTCGTGGGGCGTATCCAAATAATGGGCAAAATATGACGACACATAAGAAAAAGTGGAACCAGGATCAAATAATATAGAGGCATCTCTGTGGCAGACTGGGACGATACCTGTAATCACGGCATCCGAAGCAATAACATCTAGTCTGGCTGGGAGGGCGTAGAAACGGGCCTGACCACCACCTGATCGGCCTCCCCCTATAGGGCGACCCCTAGCTGACCGACCTCCACCCCAAGCTAACTGAGCGAGTGGGGAAGTAACTAGTGCTGAAGCTGAAAGCTGACTCCTCTGCTGGGATGATCCTCCCGTAAGATGGGGACAAAACCTCTTGATATGACCCAAATCTCCACACTCGAAGCAACCTCTCGCGGCAAATGGCGGCGGGGACTGAAGGGAGCCCCGTGCATCGGGATGCCCACTAGAAGAACCAGGCATAGATGATCCCTGAACTGATGGTGCCTAAGTCAAACTTTGAGCTGGAAGGGCGCTAAGAGACGAGTGACCGTGATGTGAACTGTGAGAACCATGGCCAGAATGACCCACCACGATGACCTGAACGGGCTGGCTGAGCATGCCTAAATGGGCGGCCTCTGCCGTGCTGAAACTGACCTCCCGAAGAAGTACCACCAAAGCTACCAGATCCCCGAAACCTCTTGGCCTCCCTCTCATCTCTCTCCTGGCGGCAAACTGACTCGATCACTCTAGCAATATCAACCACCTCCTCAAATGAAGCGCCAGATACTCTCTCTCTGGTCAGAAAAATCCGTAGATAATAGTTCAGGCCATCAACGAACCTCCTGATCCTCTCCCTATCCGTGGGAACTAGCCAGATAGCATAACGGGCCAACTCAGAGAACCTTATCTCATACTGCGACACGGACATGCCCCCTGACGCAGCTGCTCGAACTGCCTGCGCAGTTCCTCCCTGCGGGAATGCGGTACATACTTCTCTAGGAAGAGAATGGAGAACTGATGCCAGGTGAGGGGCGGTGCACCAACAGGCCTACGCCTCTCATACACCTCCCACCAAGTGAAGGCAGCCCTAGAAAACTGAAAAGTGGTAAATGCAACCCCACTAGTCTCCTGAATCCCCGCTGTACGTAGAATCATCTAACACTTGTCTAAAAAACCCTGGGCATCCTCACCCTCTGCTCCGCTGAAAGTCGGAGGCTGAAGTCTACCAAATCTCTCTAATCGAAGCTGCTCGTCATCAGGCATAACTGGAACCACATATTCCTGAGCAGGAGCAACAGGCTGGGCTGGTGGTGCCTCCGGTGTCTGAAGTCCCTGCACAACCTGCTCAGGTGTGCGAGCGGCTGGAGGCTGAGTGCCTCCCCCGGCCTGGGAAGTAGCTGCTCTAGTAGAGACTGCGACTGCCTGAGCGAGACTGGTGCACACTTTCAGAATCTGAGCCAAGGTCTCCTAGAGACCCAGAATAACAATAGGCACAGCCGGTGCTTGAGCTGGTACTGCTGGAGCATCCTCCGCTGGATCCTGATCATGAACTGGGGCGGCCGGTGGATCTGCAAGTGCTGGCCTAGCTGCTGTGCGGGCCATACCCCTGCCCCTACCACAACCTCGACCGCGTCCTCAACCTCTAGTGGCCCCAGCTGGTGGTACTGGTGGTCGTCCATCCTGACCAGTAGCGCGTGTCATCACCATCTGTGAGAGAATAGAATAATATGAAGTTTTCCTAAAGGTTCTGCAGCCTCCCGAGGATAAATACAGACGTCTCCGTACCGATCCGCGAGACTCTACTAAACCTGCTCATGACTTGTGAGACCTATGTAACCTACGCTCAGATACCAACATGTCACGACCCAAAAACTTACCCGGTCGTGATGGCGCCTAATGTGGAACTAGGCCAACCACTTATTTCCATTTACTTCATTTACCAATTAAAACTTAAGAAAAAATATTATTTTAGCAGAAATCCAATAAGATAAAAGTCAAAATCCAAAACATGCGGAAAGAAATAGAATCCCGACCTCGAGTGTCACTAGTCATGAGCAAAAGTACTACAACTGTTCGAAATAAACAAGACTAAAAACTCTGAGAATATCCAACAATTATGCTAAGAGGAAGATAAGGAAGGAGAAGGCGGAATTGCGGTCGCCAAGTAGCTACCTCGCAATCTCCAAAGAACAGTCCACAACGATATGATCAGCAACCGCTACCGTGACCTGAAATACCTAGATCTGCACACAAGGTGCAGGGGGTAACGTGAGTACACCAACTCAGTAAGTAACATGTCCAACCTATAGACTAACAGGTAGTGACGAACCAAACCTCAGCAGGTAATAACATATAACAGAACAGGAAATTAGACATGCTTACAGTTCAAGTAAGGCTCGACGGTATTTAAATGCAACTGAACAGTACGAAGTTCAAAACTCAGAGATTTTATATATACCAATGCATAACTAGCATGATCGATGTTCCATGAACCTCCACTCACAAGTGCTCAACCACTCGGTACTGTATACGGCCATCCGGCCCAGGTAAGATCCATCTCGGAATATATATCACTGACCGCAGTCATCTAGTACTGAGGACGCAGGCCAATCCAGCCTCACGGAGAAGATCCATCTCCCGGTATAATACTTCGGATAAGATCCATGTCCAGGGAAGATCCATCCCTCAATATCATCAATTGCGCTCACTGGGGGTGTAAAGACTCCGGAGGGGCTTCTCTCATTAGCCCAAGCGCTATAACAAAGCCAACGAAGGCTTGTTCAATATCCCGCTGCAGCGTGCAGCCCGATCCTATACTGCCACTCAATATCAGGCTCTCGGCCTCGCTCAGTCATAACTCACCAATCTCACACACACAGGCTCAAAATGTCATGATACTAGCCCGGACAATAATATGATGTGTCAAATAGCAATAACCGAGACTGAGACATGATATAATATGCATGAATAGGACTGAGTACAGAATATCAACAAAACAAATGATATGACAGCATAAAATGACCTCTTAGGTCTCAATAAAATTGGCGCGAAGCCTTAACATGATTATCAGCATGATTCACAGCTCATCAACTAAATCACATAATTACAACACAGATATCAGTAAGAAAGAACCACTAAGCGATGCTCTGGAATGATCCAGGCCGCATTTCTAACGGTGCACGCCCACACGCCCGTCACTTGGCATTTGCGTCACCTTTATAATAATCATAGAACACATAGTTCGGGGTTTCGAACCCTCAGAACCAAGATTGGAAGCATTACTTACCTCAAGCCAAGCCACACTCTAGCCCGCGACGCCCTTTCCTCTCGATTTGGCCTCCAAATGCCTCGAATCTAACCAAAATCAGTTTATAACCATCAATATATGCTAAAGAAGTGAAACCCATACGAAATTAATCAAATTACATCGCAAATTCTGAAATTGACCAAACCCGACCCCCGGGCCCACATCTCAGAATCCGATAAAAATTACATCAACTCATCCTCCCACGAGTTCATACATACCAAATATACCAAAATCCAACCACAAATGACCCCTCAAATCCCTAAATTTAGGTCTCCAACTCCCAAGCCCTAAACCCCCAATTTTAGGCTTTAGATTCCACAAATTTCATGTTTAAACCAGCAGGAATCAACATAGGATCGAGTTTTAGGTTCAATAATCTTACCTCAAAGAAGTTCTCTTGAATTCCCTCTTCAATCTCCCCCAAGAAGCTCCAAAACCGACTCAAAAATGGTGAACTATGGCCTAAAATCGCGAAAATGGCCTTTTAAACATTCTGCCCAACGATTTAAAATTCCTTAATCGCGATCGCGGAAAATGCCTCGCGATCGCGAAGCACAAAAGCTGACTGGCCTCATTTAACCTTACGCTATCGCAATAAACTCCACGCGATCGCGGAGCTCTGCCTCTGCTAACCTACGCGATCGCGATCGCAGTCCAACCCATGCGATCGCATAGAAAAACCTCACCACCTCACACCAACTCCATCTCTCCTACGCGAACGGGACATTGACCACGCGTTTGCGAACAACAATCTCTCAACCAATCGCGATCTCATACTGACCTTCACGATCGCACTGAACAAATTCCACCTCTGCCCCATAAAGCCTACACGATCGCGGACCCTTCTACGCGATCGCGATGAACAAGTGTCTGTAACAGACCTGAAGGAAAATCTGCAAGTTTTCAAACATGAATTAGATCCGTTCAACCACCCGAAACTCGCCTGAGGCCCTCGGGATCTCAACCAAACATGACAACAAGTCCCATAACATCATTCAAACTTGTTCCAACCTTTGGAACACTCAAAACAACATCAAAACGTAAAATCTACCATGGATTCAAGCCTAAGAACTCCAAAAACTTCTGAATTCCGATTTCGATCAAAAAGTCTATCAAACCTCGTCCGAATGACCTAAATTTTTGCACACACGTCACAAATGACACAACGGACCTACTCCAACTTCTAGAATTCCATTCCGACCCCTATATCAAAATCTCCTCTACCAACCGAAAAATGCCAAAATTCCAATTTCGCCAATTCAAGGCTAAATCTACTCCGGACCTCCAAAACCCATTCCGATCACGCTCCTTAGTCCCAAATCACCTCCCAAAGCTATCCGAATTACAGGTGTCCGGGAAGATGAAGTAGAAATTTGTGTTGCACAGGGCTGACTTTGGCAGCTTATATCTAAAAATCTATAAGGAATTGGGAGATGACCAAAACACGAAAGTTGTTGATATTGGTGTCTAGTTTTCAAAACATTAAACCTTTTGTCATTTGGAGTTTTGTACAAAAAGTTATGTCCATTATACTAGAGGCTATCTAAGAAGAGTTTGGAAATGACTTTTCAGAATTTTGTTCATCGCGAACGCGATGGGGTTCTCGTGAACGCAAAGAAGGATCGCCTGGGCAGTGTATAAGTTTGTAAAATGGTTTTGGATCATTTCATCTCATTTCCTCCATGGGAGCCGAGCTAGGAGCGATTTTGGAGCTCCATCTTCATCATCCATGTCAAGGTAAGTGATTCCCATATATTGCAAGTTAAATACTTGGATTATATATATATATATATATATTAACATGGAAATTCATGGGAAATTAGTGAAAACTTGGGGTTGCGGTAGAAAACCTAGAAATTGGTATTTTTGAATTTTGACCACGAATTTGGGCATGAAATTGAGAGTAAATTATATATTTGAGTTCGTGGGGTTATGGGTAAAGTTTATCTTCGAAAAATTTCAGAATCCGAGCACGAGGGCCTGAGGGCGATTTTGTCATCTTTTCGATCGGGGTTGGAAATTGTTATAAATTGAATTATTATGAGTAATTGAGCATATATTAATGGTTTGGCATAATTATTGGCTAGTTTTGGCGAGTTATGCATCGATTTAGTCTTCGAAAGGGTTTGGAATGGCGGTTGTGGAACTTGGGGTGAGGTGAGTCTCCTTTCTAGCCTTGTAAGAGGGAATTGTCCCCATAGGTGAATTAATTGGATATGTGCTTCTATTTGTGGGGGCTACGTATGCACGAGGTGACGAGAGTCTGTGTGTAACTACTATTATGCTTATGTCCGGGTAGTCTAGGACCCAAAAGCATGCTCTACTTGAAATAATTGTGACCTTATTGATAGTTTAAATTGCTCTAATCGCATCGAAGTGGTAAATAATTTTCTAAAAGAGTTAAACTTCATTTCTCGACTTGTAAAGGAGAAATTGACACCTCCTTGAATAATTGTGTCCCTGATGTAGTCTTGATTGACTGTTTGAATGTGTGTTTCTATGTGTACCTGCGGCGCATGTATGATTCACGAGCGGGGTGATTGTTTATTTATATTTGATCGTGTCGCATGTATGATTCGCGAGCGGGGTAATAGATGCATCTATGGTTCGCGCCACTTGACCCTGTGGCAATGCACAATTTAAATATTGTTGGATCGGGCCGTACGACCTCGGCATGATTTGCGCATGCTTGTATTACTTGCCTTGAAATTCATAGATGTTGATATTTGTTCTCTCTGGCCTGAGATAATTGTATAAATGATGAAAATGAATTTGGGAATTTCCTATAAACGAAAGAATTGTTTACTTGCCTCATGCTACCGAGTTACAACCATTTTTATGAAAATCCTCGATTTACTATATTATTGGTATATTATTATTGGACTTCTAGTAAGTGTCGAAGTTGACCTCTCGTCTCTACTTCTTCGAGATAAGACGGGATACTTACTGAGTACACGTTGTTTTTGTACTCATGCTAAACTTGCTGTGCATTTTTGTTGCACAGGCACATGTACCTCTAGCGGCCTAATGGGCGTAGCAGCATGGATGATATGGAGACTTAGGTAAGCTGCATCTCTCAAGGCGACCCGCAGCCAGCATAGTCTCTTTTAGTGTATTGTATTTACTGTAACGACCCGGCCGGTCATTTCATGAGTTACCACTCCGTTACCCCCATTTCTGCTTCTTTATGCTTTGTTCATCTGTGTTATATAGTATCGGGTTGGTCGGTTCGAATTCGGAATGATTTTGGAAAGGTGTGAGACACTTAGTCTCCTAAGTTGGTCTTTTAGCTGGAAAAGTCAACCGGAAGTTGACTTGTGAGCATACGATCTTGGAATTTGGTTTTTATGTTTACCAGCCATAACCTGTTGTACACAAATCCAAATTCTAAAATATTAACCTTTCTGAAAACTAGACACAATGGGCTACAACATTCATTTTGGATCATCTCCAAATTCCTTATAGATTGTGAGATATGAGCCTCCGACGTCAGACCTGTGTAACAGAGATTTTCTTCTTCACGAACGCGAGAATCCCTTCGCGAACGCGAAGAACAAAATCCCTGAAGCCAAATCCTTCTTCGCGAACGCGAGGGGATCCTTGCGAACGCGAAGAACAACACCAGACACCAGCATCAGCTATAGCAAAACAGCCCGAAACGATCCAAAACCACCCCAAAACACACTCGAGGCCCCCGAGGCCCCGTCCAATCACACAAACCGGTCCCGCAACATAACACGGACCTGCTCGAGGCCTTAAATCACATCAAACAATATCAAAACCATGAATCGCACCCCAATTCAAGCTTAATGAACATTAGAACTTCAAACTTCTACATTCGATGTCGAAACCTATCAAATCACGTCTGATTGACTTCAAATTTTGCACACAAGTCAAATTCGATGTTACGGACCTACTCAAACTTCTGGAATCGAATTGCGAACCCAGATATGAAAAAGTTCACTGCTGGTCAAACTTCTCAAAAACCTTCAAATTTCTAACTTTAGCCAAATGACTCCAAAATGACTTACGGACCTTCGAATCCACTTCCGGACGCGCCCCCAATACCAGAATCACCATACGGAGCTATTCTGGGACTCAAAATTCCAAACGGACATCGATAACACTGAAATGCACTTCAACTCAAACTTATGAAATTCTTCTAAAAATGCTAACTTCCAAAATAGGCGCCGAAATACTCCCGGGTCATCCAAAACCCGATCCGGACATACGCCCAAGTCCAAAATCATCATACGAACCTATTAAAACCTTCAAATCTCGATTCCGATGTTGTCTACTCAAAAGCCCAACCTTAGTCAATTCTTCCAACTTAAAGCTTCCGAAATAAGATTTCTCTTTCCAAATCAACTCTGAACTTCCGAAATTCCAGTTCCGACCATGCGTACAAGTCATAATAGCTGAAGTGAAGCTGCTCAAGGACTCAAACCGTCGAACGATGTGCGAGAGCTCAAAATGACCTGTCGGGTCGTTACAATATGACTTCAACCATATTAGTCAATGGACTTTTATGGCTGCTATATGTAACGACCCGGTTAGTCGTTCTGAGAGTTATAGCCCCATTTTCCCCATTTTTTTTTTCTTCATGTGTTGTTCAGCTGTGTTGAGTTATATCGAGTGGGTTGGTTTGGGTTTGGAGTAGTTTTGGAGTGAAATGATGGCTTAGTCTTTTAGTGAGAAAGCTAAGTTAGAAAAGTCAATCGGAAGTTGACTTATGAGTAAACGAATTCGGATTTGGATTTTTATGATTCGATTAGCACCGTCTGGTGATTTTTGGACATAGGGGCGTGTCCGGAATGTATTTTGGAGGTCTGTGGTAGATTTAGGCTTGAATTGGAGAAATTGAAATTTTGGTGTTTTCCGGTTGGTAGTGGAAATTTGGATATCGGGGTTGGATTGGAATTCCGGAAATTAGAGTAGGTCCGTGGTGCCATTTGTGACGTGTGTGCAAAATTTCAAGTAATTCGGATGAGGCTTGATAGGTTTCTGCGTCGTTTGCAAAATTCGGAAGTTTAGAATTCCTTAGGCTTGAATCCAATGGTGATTGGATGTTTTGATGTTATTTTGAGCGTTCTGACGGTTGGAACAAGTTTGAATGATGTTTTAGTATTTGCTGGCTTGTTTGGTTGAGGTCTCGGGCGCCTCGGATGAGTTTCGGGGTGAGTTTTGAGCGAGTTCGGACTTTTCGGCACTCGGAAGTTGTTCCGGATCGGGAAGGGGGGGGCGCGGACGGTGGTAAATCATTTCCCCAGCGGCCAAAAAGACTGCTTTCAGCGGTGATATTTCGCTGCAGCAGTGGAATTTTCGCTGTCAGCGGAAATCTGTCCGCGGCCGCGGTCATGAAGAATCCGCAGGTTCGTTGGTCCGACTTCGGAAGCCTATATCTTTTGATCTATAAGGAATTATGTGATGATTCAAAACTGAAAGTTGTAGCCCTTCGTGTCTAGTTTCCAGAAAGGTAAAGAAATCATAATTTTGGAATCTATATAGAAATTTATGGCCAAAATGCTAAGGCCTGTCTGTGCAGCCACCAGTGGCGCGGTCGGCGGTGGTTTTACTGCGGCAGCAGTGATTTTCCGCGGTCAGCGGTGATGGGAATCCGACAGGTGCACTATAAATACGAGATTTGGAATTTTATTTCATATTTTGACCTAGAGAGCTCGGGCTTTGGCGATTTTTCGAGGGATTTTCAAGAAATTCATCGGGTTAAGTGATTCTAACTTGTATTTGGCTAAAATACATGAATCTATCATTGACTTTATCATTTGATTAGTGATTTGGGGTGAAAATTTGGGAAAAATTTATAGAACTTCATAAAATAAAGTTTTGGAATTTGAAAGCCGATTCGAAGTCGAAATTGAGTGAAACTAGTATGGTTAGTCTCGTAATAGAGTGGGTTGTCGGATTTTGTGACTTTGGACGCATTTCGAGACATGGGCCCGGGGCCTAGGTGTTGAGTTGACTTTTTGACTTTTGGCCTTAAGCTTAGTATTTTCTTATGGGATTGGTCCCTTTTGATCGTGTTGATTGTATCGAATTGTTTGTGGATAGATTCGAGGCATTTGGAGGCCGGTTCAGGAGGCAAAGGGCATCCCGGAGTAGGGTTTTATGCTGTTGAGGTAAGTAACAGTTTTAACTCTGGCCTTGAGGGTATAAACCCGGAGAAATTGATATCATGTGATTGTTTGGTGGTGATACCCACGCTAGGTGACGGGCGTGTGGGTGTGCATCGCGAGGGATTAAGCCTTTTTTCGTCCTGCGAGGCTGTGAGGCCTAATGGCTATTATCTGTGGATATGTGTTCACTCGTTCTTGAACTTGTCTGCCTTCATGCCAGAGATCATGCTTAGGTTTTATCCATGCTCACATTAGTTGCACTCAGTCACAGAAATTATTGTACATGTTTACCTCAGTCTTTATGATTTTGCGGATATGCTGTGATATTGGATGTGGGATGTGTCCCCTTATTTGTTGATATGGTGAGGCTAGAGAGGTTCATGACTGAGTGAGGACGAGAGCCTGTGGTGAGATATTTGATGTGATATGATATGATAGCACGTGAGTTGTCCGTGCGGATCCAGGTATTGATACCATAGCGCGTGAGCTGTTCGCGAAGCACGTGAGTTGACCGTGCGGATCCAGAAGTTTGATATTATGGCACGTGAGTTACCGTACAGCACGTGAGTTGTCCGTGCTTAGCGCTTGGGCTTTGGGAGCCCCTCCGGAGTCTGTACACCCCCTATGAGCGCAGGTACCTATTGAGTGTGTTGAGTGCTGAGTGCTGAGTGATAGAGCGGCATTGCTGCGAGGTTTCATTTACTTTGTTGTTGCTGTATTTTACCTGCAAATTTCTTTGTACGTTTTACTGAGTTATGGGATTTACTTGTTTATTTATGTGTATTTTAAATTGTGAAAAGAAGTAATTGCATTGTTTTACTTAGCTCGTCACTACTGTTCAGTTCCTTAGTTATTTCTGTTACTACTTAGCCGGTTGTACTCATACTACACCCTGCACTTTATGTGCAGATCCAGGTGAGTTAGAGCGCGGCGATCGTTGAGTTCAGGCCAGCTATCTTTGGAGACTGCAAGGTAGCTGCTAGTGTCCACAGGTCGTTGTTACTCCTTCTGTATTTCTTCTTTGGATTGTATCGACAGTTAGATAGTTATATCCCTTAGTTCATAGTTTTAGACGCTCATGACTTGGTGACACCCCGATGTTTGGGGCTCGTTTCCGTATTTTTTTCTATACTATATTAAGAGTTGGTTTAGTTTATGGAAATTTAAATGCTGAAATATTTTATTAATTTCTTATAATCGGCTTATTAGTAATATTTTAGGAAATAGGCTTGCCTTGTAAGACGATAGGTGCCATCACGACCATGGTTAGATTTTGGGTCGTGACAAGTTGGTATCAGAACCTAGGTTACCTAGGTCTCACGAGTCATGAGCAGGTTTACTAGAGTCTTGCGGATCGGTACGGAGACGTCTATACTTATCTTCGAGAGGCTGCAGAACCTTTAGGAAAAACTTCACATTCTTGAATTCCTGTCGTGCGAATCTGTTGATTCTAGTACTAAACTTCTGTTATTTTATTCTCTCACAGATGGTGAGGACACGTACTACCGGACAGGACGGACGACCACCAGTACCACCAGTTGGGGCCACTAGAGGCTGAGGTCGCGGTTGAGGCCGTGGTAGGGGCAGGGGTGTAGCCCGCACAGCAGATAGGGTAGCATATGCAGATCTACCAGTCACCCCAGTTCATGATCAGGTCCCAATTGCGGATGCTCCAGCAGGACCAGCTCAGGCACCGGCTGTGCCTATGGTTATTCCAGGTCTTCAGGAGACCCTCGCTCAGATCTTGACCGTGTGCACTAGTCTTGCTCAGGAGGTCGCAGTATCTACCTCAGCAGCTACTTCTAAGGCCCGGGGAGGCACTCAGACTCCCGCCGCCCGTACACCCGAGCAGGTTGTTCAGGGACAGCAGACACCGGAGGCACCACCAGCCCAGCCGGTTGCACCTGCTCAGGATTATATGGTTCTAGTTAAGCCTGATGACGAGTAGAGTTAATTGGAGTGATTCGGTAGGCTTCAGACTCTGACTTTCAGTGGTGCAGAGGACGAGGATGCCCAGGGTTTCTTGGACAAGTGCTAGAGGATGCTTCGGACCGCGGGTATTCTGGAGACCAATGGGGTCTCATTCACTACTTTCCAGTTCTCCGGGGCTGCACTTAATTGGTGGGAGGCTTACGAGAGGCGTAGGCCAGTTGGCGTAGCGCCCCTATCTTGGTAGCAGTTCTCCATTCTCTTTTTGGAGAAGTTCGTACCCGAGTCCCGCAGAGAGGAGCTGCGCAGGCAGTTTGAGCAGCTTCGGCAGGGTGAGATATTTGTTGCCCAGTATGAGATGCGGTTATCCGAGTTGGCTCATCATGTGGTCTGGTTGGTTCCCACAGATCGAGAGAGGATCAGGAGGTTTGCAGATGGCCTCGGTTTTCAGCTTCGATTCATTATGACTAGGGAGAGAGTATCTGGGGCTACCTTTGATGAGGTCGTCAACATTGCTCGACAGATTGAGATGGTCGGAGGTCAAGAGATGGCTGAGAGGGAGGCCAAGAGGCCTCGTAGTCAGGGTGGTTTCAGTGGTGCCCCTCAGGGAGGTCAGTTTCAGCAGGGCCAAATTCAGCAGGGTCAGTCATTATTCAGTGCAATGCCAGCACAGGGTTCTCATCATGCCCCGTCCTCTTAGGTATCATCGGGTAGTTCTTTGGGGCACCAGGAGCAGTCGTTTCGTCAGAGGAGGGGTTGTTTCGAGTGCGGAGATTTTGGTCACATTATGAGATATTGCCCGAGACTGTTGGATGGAACTCCACAGAAGAGTACTCGGCCGACAGCACTAGCACCAGTTCCCCCACCACCCACCCACCCAGCTAAGAGCGGAGCCGAGTCAGCTATGGATCACCCGAGAGGGGGAGGCAGGTCAGGGGGCGGTCAGGCCCGTTTTTATGCCCTTCTAGCCGGTCCAGACGCTATAGCTTTAGATTCTGTGATTTCAGGTATGTTTCTAGACCCATTCCAAGACGAACATTTGTTTAAGAGGGGGGATGTAACGACCCGGTCAGTCGTTCTGAGAGTTATAGCACCGTTTTCCCCATTTCTATTTCTTCATGTGTTGTTCAGTTGTGTTGAGTTGTATCGAGTGGATAGGTTTTGGTTTGGAGTAGTTTTGGAGTGAAATGATGGCTTAGTCTTTTAGTTAGAAAGCTAAGTTAGAAAAGTCAACTAGAAGTTGACTTATGAGTAAACGAAATTGGATTTGGATTTTTATGATTTGATTAGCTCCGTCGGGTGATTTTTTGACTTAAGGGCGTGTCTGGAATGTATTTGGGAGGTCCGTGGTAGATTTAGGCTTGAATTGGCAAAATTGAAATTTTCGTATTTTCCGGTTGGTAGTGGAAATTTGGATATCGGGGTTGGATTGGAATTTCGGAAATTGGAGTAGGTCCGTTGTGCCATTTGTGACGTGTGTGCAAAATTTCAGGTAATTCGGATGAGGTTTGATAGGTTTTTGCATCGTTTGCGGAATTCGGAAGTTTTGAAATCCTTAGGCTTGAATCCGATGGTGATTTGATGTTTTGATGTTATTTTGAGCGTTCCGAAGGTTGGTACAAGTTTGAATGATGTTTTAGGATTGGTTGGCATGTTTGTTTGAGGTCCCGAGGGCCTCGGATGAGTTTTGGGGTGAGTTTTGAGTGAGTTCGGACTTTTTGGCACTCGGAAGTTGTTCCGGATCGTGGGGGAGGGGGGGGTTGGGGGGGGGGGGGTACGAGCGGTAAGTACGNTTACCCCGGTCCGGCGAACTAGGACCGGCTGTCGAGCGGTGGATATTTCTACT